>NC_083638.1:19170729-19318889 GCF_963576545.1 Limanda limanda
AGGACTGATGAGAACATTTAGATCCACAGGCCTCCTGCCTCACCAAACACCTGTTACTGCTGAGACACAGCAGGGGGCTGAGGGGATGCGGTTAAAGAGAAGAAGCAATAGAAGGAGAGAGTTACAGGTAGACACTGAGAGATAGTAACAGAGACGCCATGAGAGAGAGGGAGGAAGAGCGAGAGAGGGAGAACATGGAAGAGAAAACTGAAGGGCAGCGGACAGATTTCAAGCTGAGCTTTGCTTAGGTTGTCTCTAGGAATTTGATCTCACACACACACGCACGCACGCACGCACGCACGCACGCACACACACACACAGCCTTGTCTCTAAACTTCAAAGGACATTAACTTAAACTAATTTCCTGGAGACCTTAACCATAACTCCTTACTTAACCCTAAGCCTGACCTCATCCTAACAATAAAGCATGACTTCACCTTAATATGTAATGCTTCATGACATAAACACTCATCCCTAGTGTGAATGCAAACTCATTTAGGTCCCCACAACATGAGTAGTATCTGCAAGACAGACGCCACACACACTCTGTCTGTAATATTGCTGTTAAAATTAATTCCACTCCCATCTGCAGTAAAAGTTTAATCTACCGTGAATCCCGATTTAGTCTTGTCACAGAAGTTCAACTTCACTGAAACATCTGAGTTTCTACTTTAGTTCGTGTATGCAGTGATAGAGCATGGAAGCATCGTACTAAAAAACAGTGTGAGGAAATCCAGTGACAACACAACAATTCAAAACACAGCCCGACTGGATAGAGCAATCTCAGTGACATGTGTACTCATGAATAGTTCACCACAAGCTCCGGCCACCCAACGTGATCGCTGCATGCCCTCACTCTGCCGCTGACTGAAGCGCCAGCGGCCCACACGCGCACACACAGTCACACACGTGCACACGCAGCCACACACACACGCCAACAAACATTTCCACTCTTCCTGTTAAAGTTCATAGTTGATCACTATCTAACCATCAGCTACTCTGTTTAGCGCTGGGCCGACGGAGGCTCCGCATCTGGGTTACACACACACACACACACACACACACACACACACACAGTCAAACACAGTGGCCGGTAACCAGCCGTCCGGACCATTCCGTGAAAAAGGAGGAGGAGACGTTTCTTTAGTTTTAACGCCGCCACTTTATTTATTAACTGTCCACCGGAGCAACACTCTCATCACCTCTAGGTGGTTGTTCACCTCTTGTATTCAAACACTTCTTGCGCCTTTCCCACAATACCCAGGTGCACTACGTCACACTCTGGGCCCGTTCCTTAATGGGGCAGGCCATACCGGCAACAGCGCGTTTGGCAGCAGCACTACAACCTTGCCTGTTTTGCTGAAACATTCAACAGACAGCCTGACTTACTGCCTATTCAACATGAGCCACCCTTGGCCCTATTTAAAAGACATGTTCGAGTTCAAAGGCCCCAAGAATGACTTGTGGAGGTTTCAATGCTTTTCCTGTCTCCTTCAAAAAAAGGAGTTGCTAGCCTTCAAGAATTCGCCTTAAAATGTATAGCATATCGAGGTAAGCGTAGTTCTTGCTATGCTAAGTTAATGTCCTTATGGTTTGGCTTAATGGTATTAACTTTGCAGATAATCTCTGGTAGAAAACTTGTCATCCGCAGAATTGTAAGATAGAGTGTGAACAGTATTACAGTAGGGTAAGCACAATAAGTACACCAATCTTTCCAATAAACAAATGTTGTTGCTTATAATTATTACTAGTAGTGACATCTGTAGAGGCATGAGTATTACCAGTAGCTATATCTGCATTCTTTATCAAAATGGCACAGCCTAGACATTAAAAGACAACCCATTGCGTGAGTACTTTTACTATTAATACTTAAAGTAAATTTAAAAGTAAGTACTTTTTACTTTTACTTAAGTAGGATTGTTGATGTAGAACTTTTACTTTTACTTAAGTATATATTTTCCTGGGTACTTGTACGTTTACTTAAGTACTAAACTTCAGTACTTCCTCCACAACTGACTGTGTGTATTTTTAATAAGTGGCATCTGTTTGTCACAAACGGTAAATTGAATGGAACCTTTTGGAATTGACCAAAGTTCATACTTCAGATTAATATTTCCATTATAACTAAGTGATATCATTCAAAAAAGATGGCCGGCTCCCACTAAGACATTTTTTGCACAGTGTGGGGTTTATAAACTCTTAGAAATAAGAACGATTTGACCTGTCATCATAAATCTGGGGAGGTATCCTCTGGCCATGGTTAGGAAAAGGCCAACTGAAGCATCTTCATATGGGAGCACCTCAATTTTCAAATGGATTTAAATGTGTACTTCAAAACCCAGAGGTCACAATTCTTGAAATTTAGGAACTCCTGCTCTGGAGGTGTTGGCCGTAATCCTAAGTGTATTACTGATTGGTGTAAGTGGGTTGGTCCTATCACATCTTCTCTGTTGACTTCAAAAGGTTAGAATCTGCGTATACACCACAAAATATACTGTATATAGCTCATCAAGATTTACAATCTCAGTTTTGGCAATATCATTGTGATGATTTAGCATTTTAGTAATGTAGCACATATTGAATATTTCAGTCTGCGCTGAGAACGGATGTGGCATCTCTTTAAATGCATTTCTGGTCATATTTAAAATGAAGGAGCTCTAAAACCAAAAAAAAGTGGTTCAAAAAAATTTGTTTGGAGGAAAAAAGGAAAATGGAAAACAAAAGCTGGTCCAAGCTCCCTAGCTTCAACCGATTTATACGCCTGCCTTTAGTACAACCTCTTAAATGCCACTTCTGATCAAGATGGTGACATCCGCAGGGGGTTTGAACTGGAGCACATCAGAAAGTCTGATTGACGGCTTATAGTTTAAGGTTTTCCGACTTTAAGGATTGTGCAGTTCACTTGAAAGAGTTCACTTTTTGTTTTAATGGTTACAGTCTTCACACAAACCACACAACAGTGACCACACCCAGCTGTGATGTCACCCTGTACTGGCACTCCTTCAAGGACACCTGTACAAGATTTACCACAGGATGGCAGCAAATAGAAGATTATTAGTTTCTGATAAATCGCTCTTTAAACTTGATTTATTTTGTCCACACACACACACACATACACACACTAACACACACACACACGCAGATGTTTCTGTGTTTTCTGCAAAAAGACACCAATTCAAGATAAACAAGGAACTACAGTGAATAGTTCTAGTCGCTGACCACCGGACGGACAGTATTTAATCTCTAAAAATGAACAGAAACATAAAACATCCGGCTTCATAACAAAACATCCCTAGACCCTTGGAGTTTCAGGTTAGTTTTTCTGTTATTGTTGTAATTTTAATTGCCTGAAAATTGCTGCTGTTGATAGTTACAGGTTATGCACAAGTGACTGACAGCTGATGTGTTACTAAAGTAACAACAGTACAATGCCTCTTGGCACAAAAATTCCCAATGAAATTGAGAAAGAGGGAGAGGGAAACATCATTGTGGTGCACCTCACTTTTTGATATTCATAATTGTGCCGTACTTTTCCCCCTGGATATTTGAATTATTTATTTCTCCCTGTTTTTAATACAAATCAACATTTAAACCACAAATACCGAGCACTTCTCCTTCATTATACTCATTCACTGACTTCATGACTTTCTTTCACTGAGGATTTACCTCAATATTAATGATATTTATCAATAATGAATGTTTCAATGCGGCTCTTTGTTTCCTTGGATGTAATTTTTTTGACAGTCATACTTTAAATGTGCTGTCATCCCTCTAAATTTTAATGTCACAGCTGTTGTAAAAGTTGTGTAAATGAGTAAAGTTTTAAACTCTTGTTAGAATTGGACATGCACACGTTGACCTTGCATTTCTGCTTTGCTCTTTTGACAATTATTGTTACGTGGAAGACACCGAGGCCTTGTCTCCACTCTGCAGATATTTTTTAACAGATATTTCTCCCTCAGTACAACAAAAAATAAATCACTG
The DNA here is from genome assembly GCF_963576545.1 of Limanda limanda. Classification (NCBI taxonomy): domain Eukaryota; kingdom Metazoa; phylum Chordata; class Actinopteri; order Pleuronectiformes; family Pleuronectidae; genus Limanda; species Limanda limanda. Next base: position 19,174,714 of record NC_083638.1, read on the forward strand.
TCTATGCAACCTTCATTTTTCATAAATCTTCATTTAGACAAGAACATAAAAACAACTAGATGATCATACAAGCATGCCGGGCCACTAGGTGGCGATCACGTCAACAATCTATAAAATACCAGCGAGGAACATTGCGAGCATGCTCAGTGAGCTCTTACACAGGTTGGAACCAGGGGTTTTTGTATCTGCACTTTAGGCAGCGTTTGTAGTCCCAGAAATGTCAGTGATTTCAGCATGTGCATGCAAGGCTCAAAAACAGAAGAAAACAGTTTGTTTTCCAAAATATCTGTATTAGCATGAGAGAAGAAAATGTAAATGTAACAGAATAATGTATAAATAGCAATAGATACCACGTATAACGGAGAACATCAGAAAAATACGAGGAGTCACAATATTGGTTAGCAGTTTGTAGCATAATGAAAGATTAATGAATTGATGAATTATCGTCAGCAATGGTAGAGTTTCTGAGTAGTTATATTCATTTATATCTATAGCTAATGTTAAGTAGATCATCCTCATGATGTTCATGTGGCTGCTGTTGCTCCTGCAGTGTGAATTACCTCATCTGAAGTAAACCTGAAACAATGACGTTCCTACTGTGATAAATAAATAATCATGTTACATGTAATTATTTCCACGCGGGGGCATTTGGTGAAATTTCAGGTAAATACACATTGTGATACTCAGAATTTACAAGGCAACAGTCAGATGTATTGTAACAGCCATTTTCTAACTCTTTCTTATTTAGCTCTCTCCCTGAGGCATAGCAGTTGATTTATACTTTGCATTTCAAAACATCATACATCATAAGATGTAATGTGCGCAGGCATTTAGACACAAGGCCTCGGGCTCTCCTTTCCACTCTGGTTGACTGACTGACTGACTAACCGGCTGGCTGAATGGCTGGCTGAATGGCTGGCTGTCACCTTTTCTTTTTTTAAACATCTGAGCTGGCGCATTTCCAGAAAATCTCCCGTTGTTTTTATCCCCTTTGGGTGTTTGCTGAGCGGTAATATGGAATCTACACTTCCTGAAAATACTGATATAAAAATGTTTGTTTGTTTCAGACACATCAAGGTAGAAAGGCTGGCTTGTAAAAAGCCAGAGTTTGAAATGCCTCCAAAAGAATCTTTTTTTTTTCTACAGATACATCAAAGTACAGAGAGGAAAGTGCTTTGATATCAGAGGCAAATAGCAAATGATGTTCTCCTCTTTTCTAGCTTTTCATTTTATTAAAACATCAGGAAATAACAGTTTTTTTGAATGCTTCACACTTTGAAAACTTTGAGTTTAATGGCTGACCAAAAGTAAGACTTTACTGAAAATAAAGTGTATTTTCTTTGTGTTCTACAATTACAAGAAATGTAGGCTAAAGAAACGAAAGAATTTCCCCATATAGCTTTTATAGATTTCTTTAGATTCTAATTCTTTCGTATTTTATTCATTAAAAGCTTTACAGGCCAGGTGTTGTGGCTTTTTCCTCATAAATCATTGTGTATAGAGAAAGAAGCACTGGTTTTATTTATATGTTGCTGACTGACAGGAAAAACACGATGGGATGGAACAGTGTTTCCTTCAATCCATCTCTCAGATTTATTTCCATTGTTCTGCTTGCTAAGACTCTCCTGTTAACCACTCCTCGGACTTTACGTGTCCGCCGTTTTTACTCGTGCACTATTTCAACTGTCGATGGCTCCTCATCTTTATTTTAAAGTCTCTTCACTCTTTTATTTGCTGAGTTTTTCTCTCCGTTCCTCCATCGTTTTCTGCTTCACACAGTGATTCTGTGCTAGCTGCTTTGTCCCTGATCGGAAAGTTGTTCTTGTTTCAGACAGACAGACACACACACACACACACACACAACATGCAGACTAACAACACAGAGCAGTGGGCCTGTTAGAATGGAATGAAAAGGTTTTCACTTTGAGAAGGGAACTCAAGTAACAGAAATGATTGGGGAACATTCTGAAAATAATTAAGTGTATAAACCTCCCACTGTGAACTCACTGTGGAAGGAAGGCAACAAACTATTTTTCTGTTTTAAAATGGTTTGCAGGCTCTCAAGTTAACTTTTGCTTTATTAAATTCTAAACACGAGCAAGAGGTCACATGTAGAAGTGATGAATCAGTGACTGGATGTATTCACAGACTATGGAGCCAGAGTCTCTGCATTATCGAGGTGCTGTTGACACAAACACTCAATCAGTTCAATCAATACAACTAAAATATCACTATAAACAATGTAAAAAATACTTTTTTTGATAAGCTCTAATGCATAATACACACTGTAGTGATAATTTGATCTTTAAGCCCTTACAAGATATATATACATGTAAATAAATATTACCTTAATGACCCAAATAGCAAATATTCTATTCCTTCACCTGGAGAAAAAATATGGCAGAGTTGTGGTCTTGCAGATTTATGCCCTATGATATTGTTTTACATACCTCAACACAGAATATGTGATCAAGCTAAGTTTGATCTGTACTGTTCTCTTACATTAGAGTTTTTTTCTTTCAAAAAGGTTCAGATCTTATTATTATTCAGATATAGTCATAATAATAAATGTTTGGGGACCGTGGAGAACAGTATGGTGGGAGTATTTAAATGTCAAATTTGCTTATATGGGCTGCAGGATGGTGGAGAGTGGGATGACTGTTTTCTGTGGTGGTTACTGTTGTGTGTGAGTGTATATGTCCACACTGTGCGTGGTGTTGAAGTCTTTCACACTGTGTGAATTACAGAAGGTTATGATGAGCCCTGCTGAACCTTTGTTTTCAAGTTCTATATGTGCACAATATAACCGAGGGCGTCCAGAAAGGGTCGACAGATCACTCGTGCACACGGCTACAAAAATAGACAAACCCTGCATACGTCACTGTAAGAGTTGGGATTTTGCATATACTTTGTGAAAAACTTTGGTGCTGGAGAAAGTGTATTTACCTATAAGATGACTTTATCTTGACTTCCATGAAATATACAGACTAATCTCACCAGTGGACATCAACACTGCTCACAGAGACATGAAAGGCGTCCATGAGTTAGTCTTTGGTGGAGTAAAAAAATACCCACTACACTACAATCTCCTATCAGCAAATGAGTCAGCAGGATTTGCATATTTTAGCCCTGTAGCCAACTTCAGCACATGCAGCATGGTTTTTAGTACTTTTTTTTCTCACCTGCAAAAGACCACAAGGTTGCTATAGAAACTGAAGAGGAGTTTTGATGGGGAGTGACAGCTGACAGATTAGCGTCACCTAGCTTGTCTTCTTACATGACACCAGAACGGGAGGGGAAGAGCGAAGAGAGGTTGTCCACAACTAAAGGTTGGATGGATAGAAAAATATAAAACAGGGCCGAAATATGCTTTGGAAGTCATGCATATACCTGGGCGGCCTGACCAGGTAAAGTGGGGGAAACCACGGTTTCCTCATGACTTGCCTCTTTTTGAAATTCTAAATCTTTAAAAAGGAGCTCTCTTTCTCTTGGTCCTCTCTCTTCCTCTCTTCCCATTTTACCGTCTGTAACATGAAACTGACTCCAGAGTTGAATGTCTATGTTTCAATCCGATTTAAATTATAAAGAAAACTGGGCCAGTCTTCTTGGAAAAGGGACGAGGAGCATGAATGGAGAAAAGAGCAGGGGATAGAATAAAATATAAATACAATGTGGTATGTTGCCACCAATGGATAAATGTACACGCACAGACACACAGCCGCACACCAACATGCCATGTGAAAAAGGATTTAGAAAAATGTCTTTAGGGAATACTGATTTCTAGCTCATGAATATTGAAATGTTGCCTATACCATATTGTATACTCCCACCAGTTTGTGCATGTGTGTGTGTGTGTGTGTGTGAAGAAGCTGGTCACATTTCCCATAGTTGCTTAATTTATACCACAAGCTATCACTTTACTGCTATAACTCAGCTCAACGTGTGTGTGTGTATGTGTGTGTCTGTGTGTGTCTGTGTGTGTGTGTGTGTGTGTGTGTGTGTGTGTGTGTGTGTGTGTGTGTGAATATTACATTTCCTGTCCCTTGATCTGTCCCTCGATTTGGACGATTCAATTTGATTTGTCACTTTCTCACAAGGAAAGAGCAAAAGATGAGAAGAGGGAGGTGAAATACGGGCCGAGACAAACTAAAGGGAAATTAATTTGAATGATGTTGTATAAAGGGAAAGTCTGATCCGCTGATTTGAGATCTACATTTAGTAGTGCAGAGAGGGTAAAAGACTTTTAGATCCAACTGATCCCCAACTGATTAAATTCAAAAATCAAATGACATCTCCTGCTAAAACCAGATTCATACGATAGGTAAAGAAAAATAGAAAAAAGGACGGAATCGTGAGAGAAAGATGCATAATTTCCTATTTCTTTACTTCTGTTATCTATCAGTGTTAAATTGGACACTGTGCGTGGGTTCTGAGTGTATGAGTCATTTTGAAGGTAAGAACAACCGAGTCACAGTAAACACTGACTAATGTTGAATCGTTCTCCGGCTATAAGCAGAGCTAATTTCATATCACAGCTACAGTATTTCCACAGAATGAAATCAGACATCTGACCACATTCTTCTTTTTTCGTTCCTCGGGCTTTTGTCATTTTAGCAGCTGATTACTTTGAATAATTAAAAAGGTGAATACGTAAGTGTTGTCCTGGTCAATAAAATAAAAACCATTTAGTGTCTTATTTAGCGGACACTGTGATGGTTTCCTCTCAAAACTCGTGTCACGGCTGGCAGGATATCATCTGTGCCCCCACCTCCACCTCCAGCCATTTCTAAGTATATACTAATTGATGTGTAATGTAAGTTAAGGAGTTAATGATCCTCTTCAGGCCAGGGGCCCATCCGGAGGTGCGGCCAGGGGGGCACCAGAACCCCAGCTGAAATCTGGTTGGCCCCTTAATTGCAAATTAGCCTTTATTAGTTGAACTCCTGACACTGGTCTCCAGGGTCAGACATCCAACTGAAGTGAAAAACAAGCAAACATTTTGTGTTAGAAGAGGACTTCAAAACAGCTGTTTTTAACCCAGCTGCATAGACAAAAAAAAGCTCAAAGATGACAATATGACACAATCCACAGTGATTACTTTATATCCCAAAAATGCAAATTACTTCAGGACTCCAAATCTGTGATAACTGGGAATTTAAACCTCTCAAGAAACAGGACTGCAGCCTGTCCAGCTTCTCCCTCTCGGATGGGAAGCGTCGTGACGGATTACAGCTGCAACAGAAGGGTGGAAATCAATCAAACGTGGATGAGTATGTGTGTGAAGGAGGGGGGGGGGGGATTCTTTTATGTCAGTCATGTTTTATACACCAGCAAATGTGCTGAGCAAGAAGCTGCATGTTTTATTTCACAGGAATCCAACCTTTTGTTTTATTGCCAGTGTTTGTACTTACTTTCAGTCCTCAGAGTCCAACCTCATTCTATTTGCAGGATTGCATGCAGACACATTAACCAAGATTTCTTCTACTCAAGCCCCCCCCCCCCATTTCTGTCCGAGCCCAAGAGCAAACTAAATGCCGGCCTAAAGCTGATAGGCAGTTAGGTTTCTGTGTCTGTACCCGAGCCAACTCCTTGTTTTCCTCTCCTACAGGCATCATAAGTGTAAAAAAAATCAAGTACATTGACCTAACCTGTGTCAAACTCTAATACCAATCAAAATTAATTTGTCTCAGAAAGCATGAATGAACCTGGCTCAAACCCGACCCAAACTTTTTTTCCCAGGACCTGTTGTGAACTGTCGGATCTGGTATCCACACTGAAATGCAGCTATGTGACTGTAGAGATTTGGATTGATGATGAGCTGCACAATAACGTGGTCTTCTTACACATCAAATGTGTGTGTGTGTGTATGTGTATACGTAAGTGTCTTATGTGTGTCAGGCCTTTGACCCCACTGTATGGATGTGTATATGCACATGTGCATCAAGGTGTGTGTGAAGGTGCCCTTCCCTGAGGCCTGTGGGTGTATGTGTCAGGAGAAGCTTTTAATGTTCACACCTTGTCAGTCTTTCAGTTACCTCACCGACATCACACACACACACACACACACACACACACACACACACACACACACACACACACACACACACGAACACACAGGCATTTAGAGGACACATGTCATAGGCTGCTAAACAAAACCTGACAGAGGGAGGAGGGGGTTGAATGAGATGGGGAGAGCGAGGATGTAGTAGAGGGAATGGAGGAGGAGGGAGGGGGGGGGGTCTCCTAAATCTGGCTTCCTCTCTCTAATCCGTCCTTCTCCTTTTCTCTCCTCTCTCGCACTGTCTCTCAGAAGCATAGAGAATCAGTTTTAATGGTTTGTCAAATAATGCTTTTCTCCCCCACAGTGGATTGGCGATGCAGTGTTTGTGTTAGTTTGTGTGCGTGTGCGTGTGTGTGTGTTTTAAAAGGAAGCTTGCCCTACTTTAGCCCAGTGGTTTTCTCTGTTGATATTGCCCACAGCGCCGGATTATACGCTTTTCAATGTGGTCAAACACACACATTCATCCTCAGAAAACAATGCATACACTCTACTCACGACACACACTCAGAAAACAATGCAAACGCACACAACATGCACATGCACACACCATCAGGGAGATTACATGTTTATATATGTTGAAGTTCCCAGCCGTGCATAAACACATGGAGACACAGACAAACATATATGTCCAGACAGTGAGTCATGGTGTACATTACATGGATGTTAATGTTTTCTCACTAACAGCATTTAAATGATTGCCTCAGGAATAGCCTGTGTTTGCTTAATGTGTGCATTTGTCTCGGTAATGTGATGTGGTAACATAGGGTCATTTTACATTATATTATATTATACTATATTATATTAAATTATATTATATTACATTACAAACTGCCCAGTATATGTGTTTGTAGTTCATTGTTTGCCCAGAATAACAATTTCTTATATCAGCACATGTGTTCACAATGAGCCATGGTTTCAGAAGATCTGATTCTGTTTTGCGTCTCTACTTTTTGGTGATTGTGTGTATGTACTTTATATATTTGTGTCTGTATATGTGTTTGTTTTTTTTACTTTGCTCTCAAGGGGAGTCATGACCAATCTCTGTGTGAGACTAAGAGTGTGAAATTGATGTGTTGGTGTGTTGCTGGGATGGGAAGCACCGCACTGTGTGTGTGTGTGTGTGTGTGTGCGTGTGTGTGTGTGTGGGAGTGAGCGTGTGCCCTTGTGATGTATATAGCAATACATCTCAGGTAAAGCAGCTAGATGTGTTCATGTGCGTGTATGTGTGCAACAGCAATGTTTGCTCACCTGTGAGCACTTTGATGAACAGTTTCCTATAGCCTGACTATGCTGCACTACATGACAGATAGAGAGAGTGTGGTGGAGAGAGAGAATCAGAAGAATTGTAAGGAGAGAGAAGAGACTCAAGCAGAAAATTACAAAGAGATAAGCAAAAGTGTTAAAATATTAACCAACTAAACGGTCAGTTTTTCATGCTTTTATCTAACTGTCTTGTATTTGTCTGCACATTGAAGAACCCTGACTCAGTGAAACAAGTTTTAAGTTCAGTTCAGTTCAGTTAAGATGACCCCGCCCACTGACAGATCAGATACAATCAGCCAACCTGTCGTATCGACATGTCTCCGGACAGTGGACGAACCATTTTCGTAACTGAGGCCATTTCAGTTTTAATAGCATCTATCTGCTAAATTATACACAAATTCATAGATTTTACCTACATTCTCTAATGCGATGACAGGAACTGCTTGTCTGTGGAGAGGTGTCTGATACACACACAGACACACACACACGGTGAAAACATTAACAGACACATTGTTGGAAGTCGTAATGATCCGAGATGGCCAGTTTAGTGCAAATCCAATGGTTTTGCACAGTTGATGCCAAAACACTGTGCAGTGGTTTAAATCATAGGCAAAAGCCAAAGAGCTAATTATTCCTCTAATTTTCTTTGCCATATCATGTTTTAATATTGCCAGCCGCCATTTATAAATGTCGTTGTTAATGGCAGTCTGCGTTTGTGATGCCAGCTGGTTTATACTAACGCTGTTGCAAATAGCAGTTGGCATTTGTGAACTGCATTTGTCAACGTCGTTTGCAACGTTGTGGCAGTCAGCCGATATGATGGCTACTCCATGCGCCTGTGCAATGTGACTGATGTCATGAAGCCAAGAAGTGATTAAAAGTACAGCTGCTTTTATTCAAATCAAGCAGCCATAACATGCAAATATACATGTGTTGGAATAACAAACATATGTCTTTGATTAACCTTTAAGATGTCTTGTAACAAAGTAATCATTTTTTGCCAATAAAGCTTTTTATATTTTGAATGTTAATCAGGCATGATATTTACATGGTAACATATAAAAATAGACAAATTACAAGATTTGTGGAAGCGTTTTATTTGAAAATATTTAATGTGGAATATAAAATCTTATATAAACTTATTGATTAGTGTTTTCAGCCAACCCACCTACCTATATACTTAAAGATTATTAAATGTTGCATTCTAAATTTATATTCAGAAGGAATATTTATGTCCCAAGATTTTCAAAAAACATTTTCGTTGAGAAACATTTATATGACATGTACTTTGCCTTTTTAGTTTGGTCCAGGTTTTATACATTAACATTGAGGCTGTGGGATTTATGACCTGTACTGAAGCCAGCCACCAGAGGTTGATCAAGATGCTTTGGCTTTACTTTTGGGGAGCCGTCTTAACGTCCATCTTCATAAACAGTCTATAGTATGAACAGGATAGTACATTACATTCAAACTAGGGCTGTCAATAGATTAAAAAAAATTAACTGATTAATCTCACATTTTGAAATTCATTAATCGCGATTAATCGCGATTAAAAGTTTGTTTTTCTTCTAAAGACTAAATCTAATGAATTAACGAGTAATCATTCAGACAGCCTGTATTTTACACAATGCTGTGTTTTCGAAGAGACTCAGGCCTATAACACCTACCTATAAAGTGGCAGCCAGGTCGTTAAATATCATGTATGATAAATTGTGTAAAAAAAAATATTTAGAAACAACAGTGTCCTTGGAAACAATAACACTGCTTCTTTCTTCAGTGAAACATCCAGATTAGTAAAAGGTAAAAAAAAAAGAAGGTGTATTTGAGACACCATTACGAATACGTATTCTCCACATAGGCTTGAGTGGAGAATACGTAATTTACCCTCCACACCCGACATTGAACGGAGCGAACAGCGGAGAAGTTCTTGAAGATGGATGACATTAAATTAATAATTGAAGTGGAGAAGTAAAGTGAGCTGTATGATCCTCAGCACATATGAGGCAAAAATACAAACGTTGGGACGCTGTTGCAGTTTATGTTGGAGCAACAAGTAAGTATATGCTTGAAAAAAATGATTAAATGCGGTTTTTACTGCAGGCTGATAACAGCAAAAGTATGTGATATTATTGGCGCTGCGCGGCGCTTCAGCAGCGCAGAGTAGAACTACAGACACGAACAGGCGCACAAACACACACACAGTTCGAGGAAGATTTAAAAAAAGCACATGAGACGACGGAAAGAGTGGAGTTGCCTGTGTGACGGTCTCTGTTTGCACTGCTGCGTTCTTCATTCACTTCACTTGACTCAGGCTTAGTGAAACAGTTTAACTTTATTTTCTGTAACATATGGGACACAGTCACAGTTATCTACAAAAGAAAAGTTGCATATTACTAAACCAGTTTCATGCACTAAAATAACCATTAGAAACTAACTAAAACACTAACAGACAGAGCGACACAACTCACTCAGACCGGGGGAATCTGCTTCTGAGATAGTAAAGGGTGCGCTGCTACACTAATCCCCAGAAGTTCCTGCTGTGGGCCTTCAAAATAAGACAAACACGGCAAAATAAAAGAAATATAGTTCAGCCAGCGCTGAGCCAGGGTAGCAGCGAGCGGACCCTTGTTTCGCTGGATCCGTTTGATAACCTCCAAGGCAGAATTTCACCGGGTGGCAACATCTTGAACTAGCAACTCTTCTTGCTGTCCTTGTGCAGTTTGCTGTGCTTTCATTCAGACGGGAGCTGAAGTTTCTTACGCACACCGGATGTAAACAAAGCTGCGTTAACTTCGTTAAAATATTTTATCGCATTAATCTAGGTCACAATAATCTCATAGATTAACGCTTTAACTTTGACAGCCCTAATTCAAACACTTTGGAAAATATTAATAGAATTGCCTCAATATGAACAACAAAGTGCAAGGTTTGGTTGATTTCTGTGATCGCCATGGAAGATGCATCTTTATAATCCTTGTTACACAATCACAATATTTCTATCTTTGGGTGTTTGTTGTCTTTTCAAATGGATGAGCAGATTTGCCAGGAGCCCCACTGTCTGGCACTGATCCACAACTCACATTCACAACTTTTAGCTTTTTTTTTGTTTTTGTTCCAAGTGTTCCACATTACTGATGGATAAGAGCCAATGTCAGGCTGTGGGCTTGATGCCATTTTTGGTCTCCACTATTGCCATGTGCACTAGTGATTTGTATACACACAATATGTGAGTCTGACAGAGGGATGGAGACACTATTGTATGTCATTTTGTTTCTTTTCTTGGTCTATATTGGATTGAAGTGGAGAACTGATAGGAAATATGGGGAACATTATGATGACATGGTCAGCAACTTAAATTCCAATGTCCCCAGGACACACTAATAAAATACAGTTGGGCAGAAATCTTTTACAGAGACAGAAAGAGAAAGTGCTTTAGTCTGAGGGACCCAGGGTCCTGGATGAAAGCCAGCGGTCTGGATACCTGTAAACCTTTGCTGCTGGTATTGGCACAATGGGCATTTCTAAGTTGCAGTTAAACCTCTATTTTCACATTTGAAGTTTTAATGCCTACAGAATATAATTAATATACATTTCATTGTTTTGTTTTTTTTACAATTCTTTGCTGTGGACTCTGTCAGATGCAATTTACATTGCAGGTTAGATGATTTTGTTTGTGGTGATGGGAGAAAATATCTTGTCCCAGCAGGAAGACTTTATGTCTAACAATTTGGTACTAAGCAGCTGCTGCGTTTATGGTCCAATGAGGATATGCTCTTCCTCATCTTGTCATCCAGGAGCAAATCAGTGCTGTGATCACACGGGACCTCCATTCACAACCCATTGTTTCAACCTGAGATCCCCATTCAATAAGCATCATCTTGTAAGAGCCCACTTGAAGCAACCAGTGACCCATGCTAGTGCCAGATTCACCGTTTGAAAAACACTGGTTTACAACCAATTGAGAAGTGGCTTGATGCCAGCTGCCTGTTCATAATACCCTGCTGCTCAGTTCCTGTTCCTCACACAGCTCAGACAAATTGGTCCTGTTGGGATTTTGTGGAGCTTTTTTTTTTTATCTATAGTGACCTAAAATTATGGTAACTTTACTCAACATTTTCAAAGATATTAGCATTTTCAATGCGATACACTTTTCTAATATAATTAATTTACATAATTGCAATTCATGAGGAAAAATACTGTGGCGGCATTTACTTAATTCAAGGAAGATGTGATATGTACCCAAACTGTAACTGTGTGTCATGAGAAGGAGACTCTAGATTTTATTTCCTGCCATAATTAGCATACTGCAAATCACAGTGACTAGAAAAACTTAAAGTTGTCATCATTTGCATTTTCTGAAAAGATGGTTTAAAGCAAGGAAATTGCTGCTCTTAGGCTCCAGTCTTCATAAATATACCTTCAACTAGTTGGAGTACATTTTTAATGTTGATTTGGTATTTTCATGTGGAAAAAACATGGTGTTAAACTAAATCAGTGAACATTATCAATTGAGAAGAAAGTTAATTAACACACACACACACACACACACACACGTTTGAGTGTGTGTGTGTTAAGTCTCCATTTGTCTGCTTGAAACATGTTCAAACCTGTGAAAAGTCAAGTCAAAGTATCTCAGTAATTATTTTAGAACCAGTCTTTAAAGCTGGTGTTTAAACAGGTTAGCTTCAGGCTATAGCGGCTAGCCTTGGGTCAAATTGTTCCATAGCCAGGGGTCTACAATTACGGCAGATAACTAATTATTTATAAAAACTAATTAATATCTTCATTAACTGCTCCCTTATGTGTTTAATTAATTAAGTATGTGTTTAGAAAATGAAAACATGCTATTTAGTTGTTTCAGATGTTCACTGTTGGCTTTAAATGTTAAATCTTCCAAATACCAACCTACTTGTGTTTAGTATAGGCCTGGTGTATTTAAAAAAAATCATCCAGTGGGGTTTGAGAAAATTTCAGACGAATTAAGTAATGTGTCTCAAATGTGAAAGCAGAGAAACTACTTCTATTTCGCCTTGGTTTTTTTTCCCGCAGCACATGGAGAAAACTAACTAAAATAAATGCTCTTAGTGTTTTGTGTGCGTCTCTGGGCAATTTGCAAAAACTCACAGTCCTGTTGTTACATAGTGACACCACCTACAGGAGCTAAATTCAATTTGAGTTGAATATTTATATTGTTATTTATATTATGCATTGTGAATATGATAACTCAGTATCACCTTCAGAGAATCCTCTTGTATTTGGTGCAAGCATTCACTTGGACTCAAGGATGAGCTTGTCAGAATATGGAGGTCAAATGTCAAGGTCACAGTGGCTTCACAAATCAATTCTTTGTTCTCTTAAACATGATCTCTCAAGACGGCCTTGAGGGAATTTCTTTCAAATTGTTACCCATAGCTACTTGGATTAAAAGAAGAACTGATTCAATTCCAGTGGTCAAAGGTTACAGGGATCTCATATGAGTCTGGGAAAAAAATGATGTTGACGGAAACTACACTGGCTGCAGGGCAGTACTTCTCTTTATACTTAGTTGTATTGCTGCTGCTCTTCATACATTACATTCAATGAATTACTTTTGGTCAACTTGACATGAACAAAGTATGTATATATATAAATAATTTTTATGTTTTCTTTGTGATACATGTATATAGGTATCCCTTAAAGATTTAAAAACAGATACCTCCAAATTCCCACTTAATACCATTCTGTCTTCATCCATTTTTTTGCTGTTTCTAATTAAAATAACATGTGGTTGGTAATTGTTTTCAATGAGGTCAGCTCTTCAAGATTTCATCAATGAAATACTTGAGGCTATCTCTCCCCACCTCTCTCTTTGTCTCTGCTTTCTCCTACAAGCGTGATCTATCTAGCGTCTATCCATTTACTCTGAACAGTGTTGTGTCACTGATAGACTAGTGTTCCGCCAGGCAGAGTTAAAAAATGGATAATACCCCCAGAATGACGTGGAGAAACAAATAGTTTCCGCCTGGGACATACATCTACTGTACAAGTGTGAGGTGTATCTAGTGTTGGCAAGAAGAGGCCAAATGCTCTGTCTGACTGTGGTGGGAAATAGTAATGTTTGTTTTATGGCTTCACATTGGTCATGTCCCTGGTTTGAGTGTGACAGGTGTTTTTTTCCAGATGTCAGAACAAGTAGATATATGAGGACACCAAGATATGAATTGCTGCAGTCTCTCAGAATAGTTAATACTATTTTTTCAGTGAACACCCTTTGTGTAAACTGTCCATGGATTCCATAGTTTGAAAGGTCATGGTTTTTAAGTGGCCTTTATTATGTAAAGTTCAAGCTCAATGTTTAAAATGGCAACGCACTGTTTTAATAGAGTCGGGTTGGAAAAGAAAATCAGATTGGATAATAATCCAACCGCCCTTCTGAAATTTGTGTACCAAATTTTACCTAAAAATATACCTTCTGAGAAGAGTGAATGAACGTTCAAGTAGTGACTCTTGTCCACATGGTGGCAGTAATGCGCACATAATCTTGTTTGCCAACTGCCAATATGTAGAAGAAGGAGCCGATAGTGAGGCTGCACCACACCTGAGCGTCACATTGTGTTTTTAATTTTTCCATGTTGGCATATAATCAACATTTTTGCTATATTAGCACATTGTTTGCTGTAACCGCTTTGAGTCTTCCATGCCTCTTCAAATATTGAGTCTTTATGTTCCCGGCCTTAGCTCGTCAGTTAAATGTGAACTGCTTATCAGACACTACAGCCCCATTAGTCATTTTATAAACAAACACAATATACAAGTAAACATGAACTACGTTAATTACATTGTCATATTGCTTCATTACTTGTGCAATACAATGTGGATTTAGTCCGTGCTGCCATCGGCCCAGGTTGGTGATGTAGGCAGTTTTTTTTTCTAAAACAAGTTTAAATTGGTATAACAGACTAGACGGGCAAGACGGGAAATCAGCCCACAATCTAGTCGTGAAGGTCTTTCAGCGGCCGGAGTAGCTGAACTGAGTAATATTCAGGGCGCAGAAATACAATACCCTAAACGCCACATATGATAGGAAATATTTTCTGTAGAGGAAGGGCAATTTAGAGAAAATCGTAAAAATAAATACTGGATAGAGCTTCATCATCAAACATACAGCGGAATGTGGAATTCAGTCATATTGCGTTAGGAACTGGATTCCTCCATTCTTAGAAATCCACAACCCAGGAAGAAGGTTTTAGGTTTTGAGTATTCGTGATGAGCCTGGCTGGACGTGGGCAGTAAAAAACTCATCTATGTTTTTCCACTTCATTTAGCTCTCTTATTCTAGAACAATGAGCTTCCATCACAGCCAGCCATTGTTCCAGCTTCACCAGAGCAGTCGAAGGTCGAGTGTCTCAGCCAAGCACATTAGAGCGGTCACCAAATAAGTGCCATCCTCTCTCCATTCTTTTGTCATTGTAGTGTTCCGTGTGGAGAATTAGAATAGATGTTTTTATTACCTCTGCCAAGGAGGTTTTTTTTTCATCTGCATTTGTATATTTAGCCAATTTATGCAGAAAATACCACATTTTCCATAAAAAAGTGTATGAAGGGATGGGACATGACCCAAGGAAGAATCCATTAAATTTTTGTGCGAATCTGTATTTGGGGGTACATCCAGGAATTTTTTTCTTTCACTTTCTTACACACTGAGAACTTTTACAACATTATTCATTATTTGAGCGAGAACAATTCATGGGAAAAGTCAAGTCTGTTTAGGAGACTGATTTTTATGAGTGTGTGCAATTTGATGCAGAAATCCAAGTAAAAATCTGGATCTAGTGAATTTTAATGCGTTTTCATAAGGGGACTGTCAGGCCTTGAAGAATTGACATGGGTGCCATTGTAGTTCCATAAGTAGCACAGTCATAAATTTACTGTTTGTTGTATGCCAAATTATGACCCATCAAAAATGAAGCGAATCCTATGAACTAGTTTATATAAGCAAGTCAATTCTGCCTTTTCTTCCTGCAAAATATCCATGGTAGCCTTTTAATTATTGTGTTCTTGAGCTGCTGCCGAATCACTCACCTGACTCCTAAAGCATTTGAAAGGCGAATTCCACCCATGGCTGCATATGTAGCCTCTGCATCCACTTCCTCCTTAGGGGGAAGTTAGTGATGTCGTCCCCCACTCCCTCCTTAGTTATTTCCTGAAGGGAGTGACAAGGTCAGAGTCTAGTTGTGAAACATCAATGCTGTCCTTATTTCACATTTAATCTATTCCATGCGAATGGGCTGGCGGACATACAGAGAGCTTCAGAAAGCTGTTTGAACCAACTCTAAAAGTATAAAAGTTATATAGATTTTCTGCTTGGTGGACCACTCATGAGATCGAAATTTACCAGAGGTCTGAGGGAACATGTCAAAGGTCATCAGGCTTTTATCTGAATGTGTAACTGTTGTAGTTACGAAGGGCAACATTAAGTTGGATTGCTGTGAATAACTTTTATTTGAATTATTCCCTGAAGAGTGCACTTGAATAATCTGTTATCTGTGACGATAAGTAAATATAAAATTGAACAATGCCATCTTTGAGGAGCATTGTAATAAAATAGAAATCGGTTCTTTTTCCATGGCACATTTGTATGAACCAGGGCACAGTATATACGTTTCATGCACATGGACAGTGAGGCCTAAGCCCTGCTGGTGTTTGCATTATTAAATGTGTAGTGAACCTCTTTCCTTAGCCGCTCACTCAACTGACAGAGGAGTGCTGTTGAGATGGAAACCAAACTGCTTCTCAGATGTCTATTCTTTGCTAAACAAGCCATTTTTCATCTAAATACGATCAACACTTATAGAACTTAATGCAGGTGAAAACCCCTCACCTCCCCCTCCCCCTCCAAACATGATAGATAACCTGTGGTTGCCTTCAGAAACTCACAAGGTGTGCAGTTGGTCCAGTTTGGGTATTTAATATAATGGGCCCAATCTAGCGTCAAGAAAACAACAATTCATACAATTTAGATGAAACACACTAGTGAAAACACCACTAGGATTATTTTATATTTTAATTTCTGCCAATACAAGAGAAACAGAGACAGATAGACATGAATACACACCCAAACACAAACACAAACACACACACACACACACACACACACACACACACACACACACACACACTCTCTCTCTCCTGCAGACGGGAGAGAAGTTCTTCCTGCAGATTATGACACAACACACTGTTTAAATTTCATTGTTGCAGATGAGGTGACATCCCGTTTATCCATGAATATAAACACAGTAACGCCTATAATCAGAGCTTTTCACCACACAGGCCTTAGTGCACTGAGTCGGATTGAGTGTGTAACTAGTGAACATTTTTCCTCACTATTACTAGCGCAGATCAAATTAATAAATTGGATGACCCGCCCCTTCTGCTAAAGAATTCGTAGTGAACCCCATGTTCATTATTTTGGGATTCGAAATTATCCCACGCTGCTTATTTTAGATTTTGTTGGAAAGAGATAATTAGTCTTGCCCCCCTCAGCTTTTTCTCTTCGAGTGTGTGTGTGTGTGTGTGTGTGTGTGTGAGTGTTGTAGAGGTGCCAGTTACTGAGTGTGACAAGCAGTTGATGAGGAGAGTAGTGTGTGCATTGTGCAAATTACAATATATTCAATACTGATAATAAGCTTATGTACCAAGTATGATAACCCTCAATTGTTATACCATGGTAATACGAATACTGCTGCACCTTCAGTAAAGTCAAGTGTAGGGAGAATCTATCCATACCTCATCTATACTGCTCAGCCTTTATGAGTGTCACCTGGGGGGGCTGAGCCAATCCCTGGGCCAATCCCCATTGGCCTGAGCCAATCCCATTCCCAACACACAGAGACAATATCGTTCAGGCAAACCCAAGCCGGAGAACATGCAAAGTCCACACAGAAAGGCCCTGACCGAGCAGGGATTTGGGAATGGAGACTAATTCTGCTAAATGGGTTTAGTGTCTGGGCATTACTGCTGTATAATAGAGTATCATGACACAACATGGCAGCTGCACTTCACTGTGTCTTTCCACAAGGACAACGCTCTAAATCAAGAATTGTATTCTTGCAACAATATCCGACATATTGTAAATAGTATATGCTTGTTTCCACAACCTTCAACTGGTCTTCATTGGGGGTTTCCCACCTCACATTGATGCTTGTATGATTTGCTCTTTTCCTGATTTGAATAATTATTCCATGGTCATGTTTGGGCCCCAGTTAGAGGGTCACTGATTCCAAATAGGGAATGCCAATTTTCAAGTATTGCCAGCTGTATATTCCAGCTGTCCGTCTTTTCAGGAAAATCTTACCCACAGCTTTACCGAAGTCCTCTGGGTATCTGTTATCATATTGTACAAATCTGAAATGCTGCCAATCTGCACCAGCTGCAATCTTTTGAGGAAATAACTCCTTTACACTTATGCCAAGTTTTTTCCTTGACTCTGTCTAATCTGTGAAAAGTGTGGTCATGTGATGATGATAAAAATAGCGCTGACCCAGTATCATGCCATGCATTAGCCCTGTACCAGCACCCAATCTGAGCAGTACTCTTAGCATGTGAGGGTCCGTGAACATGAGACGTTCCGACAGTGTGGTAAACTGGCGTGCAGCGTGAGAGTTGGGCTGTTAAGCAGGCTGATACAGATGGGCAGTCAGACAGATGGACGGGGCGACAGGAAGGAACACGGACAAGCTGGCTGCTTTTACTGTAGAGCCCGACTGGCTGGAATCACTGAGTGGCTGCCTGATTACATAAGGAGCTTGACTGGTGGAACAGTTGACCGACTGGATAACGGTCACATAGTCTAAACTCGGCCGACTTATTTTTGTATAAATGTCAAACAGCCGCAGGATCAGGGGGCTCGCTGCATTGGCGAGAATCTAAGAAGGAAAGAGAGCAGAAAAAACCCACGGCTGGATAGACGGATAAAAAAAGAGATATAGAAACAGAGATAGTCAGGAATATACACTGGAACCGTTTCAGTCCATCAATACTGTGTCAGACAGCCACGCAATTACTTGACTTCTTACCTGAGCTTGAGACAAATCAGAGTAATTTTATTCCCAAAGACAGACAGAAAAGAAAAAAGGATAGTGATGCTTGTATTTCAGTTTACACAATATATTTTGCCTGAAGGCTGATTTGTGATCTAACGCGTGATATGTAAACGGACTGAGCCAGCATCCTCTTGTATGCTCCAACGGGGGGTTATAAATATTTGCTCATCACTCCCATCATATCTAAGTTATAATATGTGAGGGACTGATTAAGTCGGAGCCTAGACGCCAAACACTACCATGCTCTTGTGTTGTAATTAACATTTGAACGGGAGTTGTCTGACTGAAGTACATCCACGTGAGATGCACCTGCTGCCCCCTGTATTCCATCAAGGTGATTAGTCCCAACCATTGACCAGGAAATTCTCTTTGTACTTGAGACTATCGATGGTGTACTAAAAAATCTGCACACAATGGGAAAAAGTAGACGATCTTACACTATTAATGAAATAAATGCCTTTCTTATGAAATCCCCTGTATCGTAAAACATATTTATAATATATGATTCTAAGCTCATAAATGATAAGACGGGATTCAAGGGGTGTGAAGGTAAATGTAACATGATCCACAATTGAAGGAATTACCTTTTCGACAAAAGTCTACTGGGTTTTTTCTTATTACTGATATTTATGAACCAAACAATCACCGACAGTAATAATCAACACAACTTAACAAATTGTAAACTAAAGTATTTAACTACCTTGTTTCTCCTTAAACCTCACACCCTCTCCCCCCTTCCTTCCTCAGTTCTTTCCATCTCCTCTCTTCCCCAGCATCTCTCTTTCCATTCGTCTCTTTTCATATTCTCACGTCATCCATTCTTCTCCGTCTTTTGTGCCCTTGCTTTGAGGCCAGAGAATTCAAATCGTTCATTTTGTCGCTGTCCTCTGCGGTGCATATTATTTACACGGCTTCCTCTTACCTATTTCTTTTAGTTTTATGTCCACCTTAATTTTTTTAAAACAACTTTCCTTTTCTGGCACATTTCCTCTTTTACTTTCACTGTCATCTCTTTTGTGTCGCCCCATCCCTCATCTGTCCTTGGTCTTTGTTAACACTTGAATCCTGTGCAAATATCTGCCTTTAATTCCCTTTTATTTTGTCCTCTTTTTTAAATTCAAATCAATTATTTTTGTCTCTTCTAACCTTCCTTGTTGTTTACTGGTGTGTGCCATGAAACAAGGAGAAGTGGCTTTCTGAACTTGTGATATTACACTACATGACACTTTGTTCACTTTCATGGACACTCAAAAGTGAAATTAGTAATTTCATGCTTTTAGATGTTCTGCTCTGCTTGTATCAAAAAGTGCACAAGAAAATGAAAAGCATAATAACTGAAAATTGAATTTGTGGATCCCCTAGTCACTTTTTGAAACATGAGAAAGTCAAGATGTCAAGTCACAAAGTCTTTCAGCTGGGGCACAAGTGGCTTCCACCCCAGAAGGGGGCATTCTTGTTTGCACTGGAGATCAGGGTGTTGATGCAGAGCTCTTTCATATGTAATGGCTTATCAACACGTATACTTATAAATCCCAAGCAATATAGGTCAAAGGTCATAACTTTTGGAGAGTCTGTGACCTGGAGTCAGGGCTTTTGTTTGTTGCGGATATTCACTTTAGAAAATATGAAGGTGGGTTTGGGATTTGCATTTTAACTGTTTAAGGCGATAACTACAATAAAGATATAATCGTCCTATAGATCCATCTTTTAATAATATATCTATTTACAGCAAATTCGGTAATTGATGTAACCTTGAAATGATTATGTGATTCGATGCTAGATCTTCCACTTCCACTAAGTAAAGTGTCTAATTTGTCCACATTTTTTCTTTAAATAAACAGTTATCAATAGTGTAGATCTATTATTATCTATGCTGTTTTGTGATATTTGTTGCTTTAAAAACCTCCTTATTCTCTTTGCCAAAACTAATAAACTGTCTTGCACAAGCTCCCATGTAACCGCAGTCTCACCTCGCTGCATCAGTCAAACCTGACTCTCTCACATGTAGGTTTGACTGCTTTAGTATAAATCACAGTATGTGTCCACGCTCATGACACGGCTGGTTAGGTTGGTAAGTGGCGTATCTAAGATTTATTTTTACAGGGTGGGGAAATCACTCTCTTCTTCAGCGGACGAGACAGAAGGAAACCGGAGAGAAGGAGGTGTCGGGAAAACAGAGAAAGGGAAAGCTTTTGGAGAAACCCGATCTCAGGCCAGCAGGGAACTTTATGGCTTTAGGGGCAGCGGTCTACACCTCAGCATCAGCACTGTATTTTACTGTCACATGCTTATTTATTTTGATCTGGTTCAGATCTGATGTTGCCTCATTGTTTTCCCTCAGAAGTCAACAGTCCTGCTGTGTTTCACAGATGTATTTTTCATGCATTTCTATGTGTTTTCCAGGTTGTCAGGATTCATGCTGCCCTCCCCTATAGTCAGCAGCGGATCTATATTGGCCTTGTGGTTTACCACAGACTTTGCCGTCAGTGCTCAGGGCTTCAAAGCTGTTTATGAAGGTAAGATCATGTGTGAGTGTGTATTGCCATGTGTTACTGGTGGACATGACACACAGGAAACTGTGGAAATAGTGAGGATGGGTTTGAATTGTAAAGCCATTGGTGAATGTTGGAAAATGTGCATGAATAATATTGTGTTCAAAGGAGAAAAGAAACACAATATGCAACATAAAATGAAAATAAAGCTGGACTGTGCCTGGATTTCTGCAAGTCCTAAAAAGTTGTATAAAGTGGTATATCCATCAACCAAAATGTTTTTATTCTACTGAGATATTTTGATGTGCTGTTAAAAAAACATAAGGATTCATGGCATTTGCTTTTTTAAGAAACTATATATTTTCATCACAAAACATTGAAATGGCTAGAAAATGAAATGGCAGTCCCCTCGTGTGACTTTAATGACAAACTGTAGGTGGAGTCGATGTTAACGTTTCACAGTGTGGTTGTAGTTGCTGTTGAGTAGAAACTCATCATTGTCTCGCTTAATGGGAAAAACTTTCAGAAATTAGAAAGACCTTTTTTTTAATGGACTCTGTGTCGGTTTACAGGACTGAAAAATCAGGGAAGGAGTTGTGTTGATCAAAATGTGTTGAGTCAGCAGAGATGCATATGCAGCAACTCTCCCTGGACTCAAGGTGAAATTGTATAGGGAAGCTTTACTTCTGATTTATGACAATGACTGTTGATGTTAATAGTTCTGTGTGGGCGATTCTTGGCTAGAAGCCCAGAGCTGCTCTCTTGGTTGTCCCTCCATCAGTTGGGACCAGAGGTGTGGACTCCAGTCACATGACTTGGACTCGAGTCAGACTCGAGTCATGAATTTGATGACTTTAGACTCGACTTGACAAAATGTGAAGAGACTTGCAACTCGAGTTGGACTTGGACATCAATGACTCGTGACTTCACTTGGACTTGAGCCTTTTGACTTGATAAGACTTGCTCCTTTCCCCAAAACCCAAAGATTAAAAAGTATGTTATTAAGGAACGCTCTGTATCTCTCATTGTGTATGTGTGCGTCAGTGAAGTAACGAACGGCAAGGCAATTCTCACTGCAGTGGTAGATGCTGCATAGAGTGGATGACGTTCCCTAACGTGCACATTCAACATATGGAAACTGATCGTAAAGTTCACTGCTCGTGAAAAATATGCGCGACAGGCACAACACTGCACAGGGATCCACTGCGGAGGGGCTGCAGAGCCGCGGGTTGTAGACCCCTGGCTACGACGAAAGAGCGATTTGCTTACTGTTATGCCTCCGCGCCGCACCGGTGGGGCGCACCATACAGAGAATCACTGCGCTACACATGGGCGGCCCTAGCATATTTGGGGCTCTATGCTAGAACCCCCCCCCCCCCCCCAACAAAAAAAAGTTGAAAAACGGAATTGCAACTTTCAGACGGTATTTTGCCCTGTAAGACTGCATTTCATTTCAAATAAACACAACAACAATCGCAACGACATGGTGCAAGCATTCGTTTTAGACAGCGTCTCTCCTCAGGAGAAGGAAAACATTACGTAACATTTCAGCTTGACCTCAGATAATATGAACGTGTTTACTGTTCAAATTCATTATTTGTCATTAAGTTGCGTTTAGTTCAACGTTCTCATAAAAATGAACGTGTTCAATGAACGCGTTCTTTTGAACTCGTTCATGGACAACACTGCCTGAAACTCAATAGCCTACTGGCCGCCTGCGGGTGACTCTTCAGCTGTGCTGGATTGCTGTTCACTGCAAAGTGAACCCGGATGAGGTCTACTCACCTTGAAAATCAGCTGCTGCTCAAACTCAACAAGTTTGTAGACTAGTGCTCTAAAGGTGGACCAAAGTTTAACCAAAAGTTTAGATATACAGTGGGACAGCGGCATTTTAACTTTTTATTTTAGCTGTCATGTGGTTCATGTCTTGACATGTCCTCCCAAAAGTTCTTAAATGTTGTGTTGACATGTTAAATGTTTAATGTTTGATATGTTTAATGTCATTGCATTTAAATTTGTAAAGATCTCCTTTAATTAAAAATAACTGTTTTTGGATTGGATTTATGAGCCGTTGTCCTTTTTGCACTGCATAGGAGCGGCCCCCGCAACTTGTAAGTTTTAATAAATAAATACAGATTTTAAAAGCATACAGGATCTGTGTAAATATATTATTACTCTGTGATCAAAAGGACTTGAAAGGACTCGAAACTCAAACTGCAGGACTTGGACTTGACTTGAGACTTGCCTGTCTTGACTTGGGACTTGACTCGGGACTTGAGGGCAAAGACTTGAGACTTACTTGGGACTTGCAAAAAAATAACTTGGTCCCACCTCTGGTTGGGACTATATATTATATATGTATTTATAATCTGTCGGTCACATGTGTCCTGTATTAGTTTTCCTGCACATAAAGATGGATATGCACATTAGTGCTTCCTGACTGGATGATGTCTGATGTGTGCTATGAACATAGTAGACAAGACTGTTGCATGTCGGCATTGCCTGTTGGGATGCAGCACAAATGCTTAGTCTGACCTTTTGAAAACACACACACACACACCCACACAAACACACACACACACACACACACACACACACACACACACACACACACACACACACACACACACACACATACACACAGCCAAACACAGCCACACAAACACACACACAAATACACATTCCATTAGGCTTGTATAACGGTTCATCTATGAATCATGAACTCTAAATATCAAACACAAACTCAAGAGACCCGATATGCAGTCTTACTCAACTCTCTCGCTCTCTCTCTCTTTTTCTCTGTGTGTGTTTGTGTGTATAAATCCATGTACCTGTTTTACCTTTATCTCACTGTTTATTATTTTGATTTGGTGTGTGTGTGTGTGTGTGTGTTTGTGTGTGTGTGTGTGCTAAAACAAACCTGACAGCCATTAAACCTTTTTTCTGGGAAGTGCTTTGTCTTTATTTTTCTTTTCCACTGTTCTGCTTCACATCTGTTGGGACCTCTAAGTGTGTTTATTGCCTCAGGAGTGATTTTGCTTATGCGTGTGTGTGTGAGTGCGTTTGTGTGTGTGTGTTTAACTGATAGTTTTTTCTACTAATGTCCTTTTTTCTATGTTGCTTTGTTTTTGCATTGATTCCCAAGACATAATGCATTGATTTGGGTCTGTGTAAATGTGTGCATGTCTATGTATGTGTGGATGTGTGTAAAGAAAATTGCACTTATGCATCAACACACTACTTTTATTTTGGTTTTGTGTGTGTATGAGATCAGTCATCAATCATGTGATCAGTCCCTAAAACCTCAGGCTAACTGGTTAGCTGTGTAATCCATCTGTGTGTTACTGGTGTACACACAGGATTGAGTGAACATCAGAAAAAAAAACAAAGACAAATGAAACCCTCAATGCAAACAGATGTACATTGCAGATTTGATGAAGTATGAAGAACAAAATGAGGCTGTTCATTTTGGAGTCACACAGCAGGGTTTCAGATGAAAGATTAACTGTGCCTCTTTACACTATGGGCTTGTTATTTGTGCAAATTGCAATTATATAAAGAAGGCAGATTTGAGGCAAAGTTAATTTATTTACGCTGCTCAAAGATTGTATCTCTCAAATAATGAACAAACAGTTCTCACAGTCACTGTACATGGGGTGTGATTCCATAGTCAGTGCAGCAAGTGGAAGGATATTAATCCGTTGCATGATGATGATTTGAGAGATTTTGGGAAAGTCTTCTTTAACCTCATTTTGATACATTGCCTTCATCTATTACTTGAATCTAGACCGTTGATAAAACACAACCTGGGCATAACTTTTTGACTTGAGACAAAAACCTTTCATAGCTGCCTGCTCTGTTGTTCAACCCTCACGTTGCAATTATGCGATTTAGATCAGTTGAACTGAATCCAAAGCAAATCATCTCAAATAGGAACTCCTCTAGTTATCTGGAGAGTTTCATCCGAGCAGAAAAATTTTGATGTGAGAATCATCTCTGTTATATCTTGTAACTTTATTATAGTCATGATATTGAAGCAGGACACCATGTACATTTAAATAAACTGCCACTTGAATCCTATCAACTGACTATACTGAGTATAAAAGTGCCTGAGTTACAGAATCATAAACTTGAACCATGGACACAAGTGAGATGTTTAGATCTCATGTCGTAGCTTGTTTTATTTGACGGTGAATACCTCACTGTGTACGACTCACACACAAACTCTGGAGTTGTTAAAGCACACCCACGCCTCACTTCTTCCGTGTGTCCTGTTATTTAGGCTCAATTTTGGATTTTAACGGAATGTTTTCGGGGCATAGTTTTGCATTTAAATTGTCTTCAGTGGTTGTGTCTTTGTATTTCTGCTATTTTCTGTCTTGTTGCTATGACTTCCCACTGCAAGTATCTTTTCCATATCAGAAAACCCCATCAAACCTAACTTGACATCTGGATCTCTGACTTTTGTATTTCTTTTCCAGCATTTGCTTACCCTCCTTTAATTTTTGAATTGTTTATTCAATGTCTCTGTCTTTCCTTCTTGTCATTCAAACTAATTCACACTAACAAATAATCTGTTGGGCTCATGTCTCCTTATTGTCTTTAACAACCTGCCTCCCTTGTCTCTCTGCACCTCTCCAAACATATTCAGTTCTGTTCACACATGTTTTCTGTGTTCCATCCCTTTATTAAAAGAAACCAAAATGAACTATAAGTCTGAACATATAGTGAACAGATCAGATCCCAGTTGCATGAGTGAGGAATGGCTGGAGAGAGAGACAGAGAAATGGAGAGTGGGTCAACTGTAGCTATAAGTGCTAGGAAATCAGGCCTTACAGATTGAGAAAAGCAAGTTTGCAAACCAGCTCAGCAAGACAAGATTATCATCAGTTAATGTCCCCTAAAGCAAAAAGAGAGAGAGAGAGAGAGAGATAGAGAGGTGCAGAGAGGAACTTATAGAGAGAGAGGTGTGGAAACGGTAGACCAGCAAGGGAGGAGGGGGCTGGGGGGGATCTGTGTATATTTGTAATGTGACTTAAAAGTACAGCATCAAAAAAGTACAAAAACTGATATCAGTCAACAAAGATGAGATGGTTATACGCTGCAAGGCAGACTGGATGCTGTGACATGGCTCTGACACAGATCCTCTGGAAGTTCCCCAGCAGGCATGGCCTTTGAGGTAGGATGTGAGCAGAGAGAGAACAGAGCCTGAGACGCCCAGATGCTGAAGGGAGGAAATAAGGATCTGGTGGTTCACGGTTTTAAAAGCAGCAGAAAGATCTAGACTCTAGAAGGACGTCCACAGAGGAGGACGAGGATGCTGTAGCAGTGTGAAGTTGCTCAGAGACAGTAAGAAGGGTAGGCTCAGTTGAGTGGCCTGCCTTGAAACAAGACTGGTGAGGATCAATAAGGTTTTTCCTGTGAAGATAGGAAGAGAGTTGATTAAAGATAGCTCGCTCGAGAGCTTTGGAAAGAAAGGGAAGAAGAGAGACAGGTCCGGAGTTGTTTACCTCAGACGGGTTGAGGGTGGGTTTCTTCAGCAACGCGTTTACTCCTGCCTCCTTCAGAGAGTTAGGGAAACAGCCAGTTGACAAGGAAGTGTTAATATGATGGGTGAGAAAAGGAAGAAGGTCGGGAGCAATAGAGTGGAGAGAATGGATGCTGTCAAGGGGGTAGGTGGTTGAGCGGCGGAGGCTACCAAGGTAAGAACTCGATTGGGAGACAGGGGGAGGATAGACTGAATCTGAACCAGAATTGTTAGACATATCACAGAGGCAACATCTGACTTGTTGGCATAGCTTGGTCAGGAGAGAGTAAAATTGTCATTCCATTCCTGCAGAGAAAAATCCATGTAGCTCTTGCAGGAAAGAGGATTAAAATCCAATGGACAACGGTTCTTTCTGTTTGACGAAAAAAAAAATCACTTACTATATAATTATAACTTATAAAAGGCAAACCTTCTCTGAGATGTGGCAATTATGACAGAAATTGAATTCTAAATAGAAGATGTGAGCCATATATGGTCAAAGTAATTCATCACGTCCAAATTGGATTTGTAAATTGAAGATTTACCTCAAACAGTTTCAGGAAGCTTTTCCATATTTAAGTCAGACTTGCACTCGGCAGCTCCGTCAGCTCGGACCTGCGAAGAGCATTCGTTGGGATGGGTTGGAAATGCCTCTGGGGCATTTCTAGAAATTTGGTCTTGGCAAACAAAAAAAACAAAGAAATCACTATTCCTTGTGCAGTTGTACAAACAGCTAGCATTCCAACTGCATGGCACTCATTCAAGGCTGCTCATTATCTCCGCTGCTTTTTGGAGTGTCACTGGAATGCAGCTCTCCCAGATAATTACTTAATCTTCACATCTCATCCATCAATAGACAAGGTACAGAACAAAAGTCTCTATTTACACGGACAATGTATTGCTCTACCTCTTTTTGTGTCTTTAGTCCTCAGCCAAATAACAGGACAATTATGTGTGTACAGCTATTCCCTTACTCAGTGGCATTATTCTGCTTTTATACTACAGGCTTATTCCTCACACACCAATTAGGACGTCAATAATCAAATTGAAAATGTTTGGTCAAATATTATCGATTGAAGTGTCTTAAGGTCTTGTGGTATCTCGTTTAAAATATTATTGGTAATTTCAGCGTGGTTGGACAAATAGTAAACGATTAAATGTACATAGATCGGGGCATATATAGAATGTTTGGTCGAGTTACAAGCAATTCTCTTCCAATGCAGCATAAAAGTGTTTATAGGCTCCTACATTATATAAATTTCACTGCGATAGCTTTTAATATTTTGGAAAAAAATAATGAATGAAGACTTGTGTTGTGAGTCCACTTAAATATCTTCTATTCAGATATTAGGTTCTTGATGTGTGATCCTGCTGGCACTGGAAGCGTAACCAGTGTTTAGCACTCATGAAACCAAATGCTAAATGTATATTATAGATTTTAGCGAAGGTTTGCAATTATCGCTTAGCAACAGGAATCACTACCAGCACTTCCCTTTAGGGGTCCTTACTTTCTTGAAGTAACTGAATTGTCCCCTAACAAACGAGGACTTGTCTACCTGCTGCTTACAGCTCCTGAACATAATGACTTGATGAGGGTCAAATTTCTTTAACATTTACTGCATGTGACCGTTTATTACATTTACTATGTTAATTTTCATGTGAGGAAACTTGAGTCAGTGCAGCTGCGGTGCTTATTACTGACATTATAAAATTACATTGTAAAATATATTGTATATGTTTATTGGGTTGAGGAGTTCAAGCTAGGTGACAAATCTAATCTATAATGAGTATGGATTTATCATACAATATAAATACCAACTGATGGTGAATATCAAATTTGTACCGAATTAAAAAAAACTGATGCATCTTATTTTGTTGACAACTGTATTTTTAATGGGTAAATGCAATCTAAGGCCAGTAAACAAATGACCATAAACTAATTATTTAAAGGAGAAACATGTTTTAACAATTCTCATTTACCATCTTGACTAAAGATACAATAGAACAGCTTTAATTAACTATGTCTATTAATTATACACTGTTGATAATTATCTCCAATAGGCATGCCAACAGAAGAGCTCTCCCTGTGTGTGTGTGTGTGTGTATGTATGTGTGTGTTTGTGGGCGTGTTTGTTAAAGGATTATTGACTACCACCACCTTAAAAGATAAAAGTTGGAACACTATCACATCATCTTCAAAGTCTCAACCTCTTACGTCCACTCTCCCCAAACACACACACACACACACACACACACACACACACACACACACACACACACACACACACACACAGACACACACACACACACACACACACACACACACACACACACACACACACACACACACACACACAGAGAAAGAGGCCAAGTGTACATTTTTCAGTCCCTAGGCTTTCCTGTGAAAAACACGACTTGGAAACCCTTTAAAGGGACTTCGCACATTAAACACAAGCACATGCATAAATTAAGAGTTTCCTTATCTCTCTCTCTCTCTCTCTCTCTCTTTCTCTCTCACACACACACACACAAGTATTTAAAAAAGCCAGAGACTACATGTAGTTATCACTTTTTAAAAGCAATAGAGGGAGACTACACAGATGATCCTCAAGGAAGGAGAAGAGAAAGAGAGACACAAGCCTGTGTTTGTGTTTCATGTTCTAGCACGTGTCCCAGGTCACAGCTGTTTTTGTGATTTTCCTCATTTCGTGTTGTTATGCCAATTCTCCCCATGTCACAATGTATGGATTACTATACATTCACTTATACACTGCATTACAACATGTAATATGTGAGGGCCTGTGTATGAATGTGTGAGTATCTGTAAAATTGCAGGAAGTTCATCCCCTTTGGTGTTGGCATTTCCACCGTCTCTCCCTCACTCTCTGACTCGCTCTCCATCTCCGCTGTGCAGACGGGTGTGGAATCCATTAGGAACACTTCTAGGAGCTTCTAAATCATGCTGACTTGATGCAAAGCTTTGCTCAGACTGTGGCAGAAGCCCTGTAGCCACCAACCACTGGACAAAATACAAAAAGATTGCTGCCTCCTGCTCTGGGATTCTAGGTCCTTAGACATGATGCTACATATAAGAGAGATTTATTCATCTGGAGATTTCCAAATGCCCTTAACAGGATCATTTTCATAGTGGTGCCTTTATTTTACAGAATGTTGCCTTAAGAAAGTAAAGAGGGCTGCAAAAAGCCATTGCAAGTAGTTGGCAACGATGGAATACAAGTTTTTTTAAATAAAAGGTTTTGGACAGATCAACCCTAAAAATGTTGTTTGGCTGGTTTTGTGGTTGGTTGGCCGTATTTCACAAGTGTTACTACCTAAGAGCCCGGGGGCAAACGTATGTAAATGTATCACTCACCTCCTGTTCACTTCCAATCTTTGCGAGGCAGAGGGCAAATAAAACATTTGCTTCCTGTGGTGAGGCAAATCGCATCTTGGCTCTGCCTGGAGTTCAGATTTCGTGAACTTTTACCCGCAATATTCCTTTTAACATCAGTGTGACCAGGCCCTGAGACTCTTGCTCTGCGTCTATCAGTTAAATCCACACAGCCTCCAATCTAGATTTTGAACATCATTGTCCTCAGACTCCTGACTTATCGAAGGAGTATCTGCTTGGATTCATTGAGTTAATTCCCTCCACCGGGTTTACCTATAGTGATTCCAGGAAGTGCAGAGATACACAGGACGGGTCTTTATCAATCATTACACATACCATTAATATGCTCAAAACATATGCATATATAATGCAGGAGTAATATGTGTTTGAAAAGACTTCCTGTGGAGAATAGGAAGCACTATGAAAAACAATGGCCTCAGCAGGGGCTCCCTTGTTGCTGGTCTATGTGGATTGCTCTGCTAATTATAATATAGAACAGTAAACAATAGTCATAATCATTATGCATGATTTATTTTTTCTTTGTGCTGCAGCAACACAAAACATCTCCCCACAGAAAGAGGTGGTCACCAGAGAACGTTACACATTCACCACATCCTGTATTCATAAAATTGAAGAGTAGCCCCTTCGATCAGGTGGATGTTTCCGAAACATAAAAGTAATGTTTTCCTTTATATTTAAAGGATTGTGAGAAAACCATATAAGGCTCCATCCCACACGGCACGTAACATTCAAACATCCATCTCTCACCACGTGCAGTATTTTGTACTGAAATACTGGCTGCAGTAATTTCCTTGTTTAATGACAGTTGCCCAGCCTGATAGGTTCCATTGTAGACAAGATTGGTCAACTTCCTAAATTAAAACGACCAAGACAAAGCTCCAGAAGGTTCAGATATTACAGCCCCCTGGTAAGAAATCTGCAGAAAGTCAGAATGAGCTCATGTGAGAACACAGCAGGAGATTCTCTGCAGGATTCCCCGCGATCGAATGGGTGTGTAAATAATGTGTAATGTTTAAAAAAAAGAAAAGAGTACAAATATCTTTGGAGTAGAAAGCGCTGCCACACATGTAGAAGACACAGACCAAGGTATCAAGAGAGCTCTTGGTGATAAGGGCGGCTTCAATGTGATGTAAACAAAAACACGTGTTCTCAGCAGCAGATTTCCGTGTTGTCGTGAACGTTTGCGAGCAGAGAATCTCCTCCTGTGATGATCCCGAGTGAAAAGTTAACTCAGGAGAAAGTCCAGACCTAAATCTGCGGATATCCTCTGGAGTTCATGTGTGAAGACTGCTAAACACGAACAAAGGGAGTGGAACAGTCATGGTTTGGTTTGGTTTAGGCACAAAAAACTACTTGTGTGTTTCTTCTGAACACAATGTAGCTGCTGGTGTATGCAATATACTTGTGGTCTATATTTAGCAAATATAGATTCACAATAAGACCTGCTTTCAGGTCGGAGAATTATTGAGCTTGTCGATTTGGCAACAGCAACACAGACTCCATCTCGATGGAGATGGTAAACAAGTCTCAGTCATTCCAGAGGAAAATAAATTCATTTGGATTTCCTTTTGATTAGCTTGTTGAGGAAACGGGTTGCATACATACAGATGGAATGTGTTATATACTTGAAAAATATTAGCTGTTTGAAATGGAAATGGTTAAGATGTCTGAATTTAATGGGCTTGGTGTATGTGTAATATGTCGATGAAAATTGCTTTGATGTATATGATAGGATGCCTTAAAGTAGAGCACTCGTGCACACATACATGTAAATTAAGACATGCATACATTTCCATAAATAGACGGTGTTCAGTGCGTATACGGGTTAGGTTTGTAAAAATATAATTCTAATACGCCTTCATATCTTAAGCAGGAATGATTCTGTGACCAACTGGGACATGAAGTGATACATTAAACATAGAAAATGTAATTTTACCTATTTTATGAAAGATGGGGGGGGCTCAGAGGGATTTCAATGCTTATGTTTATGGCTGACATTTACTACATTTCTCTCTTACCAGCACGTAGCCTATTTCGGCTCGCTATCGACCTGTTACACTGTGTTCCTATCAGTGTCTGTGTCCCATTGAGAATAATAGGTTGGTGGGTTTAGTCAAAGCCAATGGATTCAGCAGGGAAGCTTCTTAGAGCAAACACAGCAAATCATTAAAGGAAGGGAGGATGACTGGAGGATTTGTCAACTTGGATCATCAGGTGCTGCCACATATTTGGACATGTGTGTGTGTGTGTGTGTGTGTGTGTGTGTGTGTGTGTGTGTGTGTGTGTGTGTGTGTGTGTGTGTCTGTGTGTGTGTGTGTGCCTGCGCTTGAGAGATAAAGAGAGCGAAAGAGCAACAGAGAGTGAGTGGAAAGGGAGAAGCAGTCCGTTACACCATTAACCCATATTGACTGGAACGCCATAGGAAGCTCTTCTCTGTGGGAATGTGTCATATAACGCTGCTGTTACTGACGCCAGCAGTAGTCAGCTACATCGATCAAAGCAGCAATGTCAACTTTCCTGCTGTGAGTGTGTGTGTGTGTGTGTGTGTGTGAGTGTGTGTCTGTGTCTGTGTGTGTGTGTGTTACCCTGCGTTCATGGTCTGGTAACAGCGGAGTGTCCTAGGGTGATACCACCGTCATCAAAGCATGCTGTCGGAGCCAGGCCACACACTCTCTGACTCTCAGACACATACTTGTAGTAAGTGTTGTGAGCGGGTAATCGACTTCACACCATGCAGTCAAGTCAATATGACATCTAAGTGGTTTTGAACGTAGCTCCCTTCATGTGCTATTTTCAGTTTGTTTGGACTAACTGGTCTCTCGGCACTGGCACAGGAGGGATATGGGATCACTCTCACCTGGGAGGTGTTCAGCACATCCACAGTGTTGTTTTCTTTGACAGCTCTTCTTCAGCACATGAAGATATTGGGCAGCGATCAGAGTTCAGGTGGATGTTCATAATTACCAATGACTTATCTGAGTAGGCCAGGCACATACTGGGATTTGGGAACCTACTGCGCAGCTCAGACCTTGTTTTTTGGTGTCAGTTCTCTCAGTGACATACACCGAGAATGCAACACACACTCACATGCACATGTATATTTATGGGATGTGTAGCATTGAGCTATCTCAATCTACCCAGTTCATTTTACTGTGCCATTAATGCTGCGGAAAAAAACAAGGGTTCTTATCACAACAGGACTTTTAGCAGAGCAAGTCTGATATCGTTTGTGTGTTCCCTGAGAAGGAAGCCAACTATTGATGTTCTTAATCCAATCTCTGGAGAAAGGGTCTGCACGAGGGATATTATTTTTACATCAAGAAACAAATAAAAGAAAACGGGGCAAATTTAGATGCACTGAAACAATAAATCCTACTGCTTCATCAATGCTGCTTTACAACACGTCTTAACACAAGATTTCCGAATAGGAGGCACGGAAATAAACGTTCTTCCCATGAATCTAAGTTAGACAAAGCAAAATTATGCCTTGTATTGAAAAATGATCTGAAAATTGTCCATCATTCCATATCTAATACTCTGTATATAACATATATTTGCAAGCTCAGTCAAACTGAGGCAAATGATCCATTTTTAAAAGCTAGAAATGCGTTTTTTGCAATCATCATCCAATGCAATATTACGCTTTGCACAGAGTTAGAATTGTGTTGGGAAATTGTGCAGTCCACGTATCAGGTTCCAGCACTCACCCATCAGGGAACAATTCCATTATGTCACAGCAAAAATTATACAATCACAGAGAGACAGCGGGATTCAGGTCAGTCTTCGCAGCAATGATTTGATTCTCCTGCTCGATATTCTACCACATTTTTTTCCAAAGTCACACAGACACATACTGTAGCTTTTATGTTAAATTGTTTGCTGTGGCTATACATAGAATATGTTAAGTCAACTGAGAGACCAACAAAGGAGCAGATTTTTTATTAATCACTAAACATTTTCAATCAAAAAATGGCATATTTGTTTATCACAATGCTTAAAGACAGATAATGTGACTTGTGACCCAACAAGTGAAGAGTTCTTCCATTTATATGTCCCGCCATATACAATAGAATATAGCATTGTAATTGTGGGACAGAGATAAAAGATTTCTGTTGCCCTTTCATATCTGTGTTTGCTCTTTTTATCCTCAATGATTCTCTCTGTGATGATAAGCAGAGTTTATAAAATCTGTGGAACAATCTTCATGGGGGCTCTCTTGGGTTGTTTATCTGAATCTCAGTAGGTCTCGCAAATGACGATAAGTTACACTAAGATCAAATAAAAACACTTACATTTCAAATAAAGTAACTGTTTAAATTATTTGCGTACGGCGTGATCCTGATATCTCGAGAAAGCCTTGAGGGAATGTCTTCAAATTTGGGTATGGTATTCACTTGGACTCAAAGAGGAACTGATTATATTTTGGTGGTCAAAGGTCAAAATGTCAAGGTCATACAACCTTGCATTGTTTTGAACTCAATATATCGGGAATGCCCAAAGGGAATTTCCTCATAACTGGCACAACATTCACTTAGACTGTAGGATGACCAGAATAGAATGTGATGGTCAAAAGTCAAGGTCCCTGTGAACTCACAAAACACATTTCCAGAACGCCTCGAGGGAATTCTTTGAATTTACGCAAACATTAGCTTGGATAACTTTTTTGTTGCCAAAGGTCAAAAGTGAAGATCACGCTGGCTCACAAGTAAGTTTCTGTTTTTCTTGAACATGACATCTTAATCTCATCAAGGTTAACTTGACTCAAAGATGAACGGATTCGATTTTGGTGCTTGGAGGTCAAAGGTCACAGTGACCTCATGTTACTCTAAATGTGATATTAGGACTGTCCATAGGGAACTTTATTACATCTGGTACAATGCACTTGTGCTCACTGATTAACTGATTGGATTTTAATCTTCAGTTTCAAACTGCTTGCTGAAACTAAAGCATTCTAGAGATGTTGATTTAACACAGATATAACGTTTCTACTGCTGGCATCACCAAAAGACTAGAAGACGAAAAAAGACATTTATTTGTGTGAGGTTCCCTTTGATTTTCCTTCACCTGCAGCATATGCTAAAATGGTGATGAAAGAACAACACTGGTGATACTGATAAAACTGTGCGTATCATTTTCAGCCTGTAATAACTGTATTGTTGCAAATATTACAAAGCTAGACAGAAAGCTGTGGAAACTAAAATGAGAATCCAAATGGCATGTTGTCCTGAATGCAGAATGAACTCCTGAGTGGAGTTCAGAGAGGTGTCTGGATCCTGCATTTCAAAGTCTGCATATTTTATTGAAATTAAATGCAGCTCTCACCTGAAGCTGAACTGGACATCTGTCCAAACTTTTCTGTGCTTTCCTTTCAACTCTGATACTCCTTTTTTTGTGATTATGGCTCATGTAGATATGGGGTAAATTCATATGCATTTTATAATAAAATTTCCATATAATAGGAATACAATTTCACCTTCAGAGTAATAATCAGTATGGTAACCAACTTCTGTTTCCACTTCATCTTTCAAGTTTTCTGCAGGTACACGACCTAAATGGTAATATATGACCATTTGTGACCCTCTAATGTTCCCAATAGGACCATTTCACTAAATTAGTCCCCCTGTGGTGGCAGGAGATATGAAACAATGTTGAAAAATAATTGTACGGTGTGACAGTGGTTTGGTCAGGTATAGGCACAAATTTATCCTAGTTAAGGTAAAGATCGTTGATGGTTTAAAATAGGTCATTATAGGTAAGGAGGGGGGGGGGCTGTCTCTACAGATACTATCAATTTATTATTACTATTACTATTTTGTTACCGGTGAAAGTTGCAGTCAGGTCAGCGATGATCTGCGGCTCGACGTCTGCACTGCCGTTAAAACAAATGCATTTCCTCCATATTCAGTCTGAATTTGAAGTAAAGTTTGAAGGTTTCAAGACTGCAAACAGCGGTGCAAAGATGCGATGAGACAACAGCTGCTGCAAAGACACATCGGTGTGGGTTGAAAATGTTTCAAAATAAGAGTTTGAGATGTAAGTTCAACCCGAGTGTGAGCTTGTTCCCAGACAGAAACACTCCCACAGACACTGTTGGCACTGTCTACATGAACAAACCCTCGGAAACACAGCACATTGTTGCTAATAACAAAACAATAATTTATGTAAGACTTTAAAAGTTCACCAATAATTGCAGCTTTTTCAGTCAGACCTCGTTTGTATTTTCCTTTTGTCTATTTTCCTCTTGAAGCTCTGGCACATGGTCCCATTTCTAATGACGCGTTTCCACGTAACTCTTATGAATATAATTTAGTGGCTAAGATCATTCAGAGGATAGTTCGGTACTTCTCCCAATACAACAACTCAAACAAAAGAAAACTGTGCTGTAATAGTAACTGCTGTTAAAAATTCACTTAACATTTACTCCGGTTGTGTTAGTAAATCCCCCTCACTGACTCCGTGTGTGTTGTGCTCATTTATATGTTGGTCTGTGCTTCAATTTTATGGCACCAAGAACAGATGGAGAAGAAAATGAGGTGCAGTAGATGCATTATATTGTATGTACTTTATGTATTTACGTGTTCTTTGCGTGTGCTGCCAGAACTGTTGAATAGCAACTAGAGATCAAGGCTTAAAGAGTATTGAACGGTCCTAGACAGGATGTAGGAAGAAGACAGAAGAACGAAGAAGAGGGGAGAAGTGGTGAGAAACAATGAAGGTTCATCAGGAAGCAATGAGGGTGTGAAGAGAGGATGAGAGGAGTAAGGAAAGAGGGAGGAGAGGAGTATGGAGAGGAAAGAAGAGCAGACAATCCTCCAGAATACAAAGCACTCCATTGGTGGAGAGAGAAAGAACAGAACAGAGTAGAGGAGGGTTGCAGTGAAAGATGGAGAGCGTCCACAGAATACCAAAGACAGAATAAATGCTAGGAGGGTTTTCAAGTAATTTTCACATTAATCCCAATGTCTGCTCCAGAAGTTAAAAATAGACAACTATACTTGGATTTAGTTATAATGTCTACTTTTAATAACTGTTTTTCTTTGATTAGTTGTTTAGTGGTAATTACTACAAAGTTTTAATTATAAACTATAAATTACAAATCTTTAGTTTGTAAGGAGCACTGAGACATTCAGATATTAAAAAAACAAAGTAGTAGAGGAGATCATGCAATGAATGAACCAGGAAAATAAGAAGTGAAAAGGGCAATGATCGTAAAGGAGAAGGAAGCAAAGAGAGAACGACTAAAGAGAGAGAACTGAAGAATCCTCTTCACTTGGCTGAACTCGTACCTTTTCCCAAGATGCATTCTGTTTGAGATGCACCTAAAAATAGAACACGCACACACAAGCACACTTAGAGACCTATACCTCTCCCTGGGGTGGCCTCACTGTCATGCACACTGAGACGTATACACTACAGACGAGCTGCAGACACAAAGCATCATGTTGTCTCACCTGAACTTACTGCCACAAGTTGTTGTTATTTTCCATAGGGAGAGAGGACAAACAGGAGTGATATAGAAACAACAGAAAAAGAGTAAAACTCAGAAATGGAAAAGAGGAGTCAGACTGGGGCCACGTCGACACAAGGGGATGAGATGTGCTGTGTATCATTGTTGACGTACCGGAGAGGCTGCCACCATAAACTAAGACCAGCATGTGATACATGATAACGCATGGAGTACAAAAAAACTACACAAGCACCTCATGAACCTACTTGATGGAGTAGTTTGACTGCAATGCATGGAAAGTACGTTTTATATGGTTACCAATTTCCATCAAACCTGGTGGAAGGATGGGTTATGGGCTAAGAAACAAAAAACTTAAATGTTCTACATCGAAAAGTGACCCAGGTTTGGTCCACATCCAGAACCTCCCATATGTGGAATGACAGCTTTAGTGGTCCACTTCTGTTTGCATCTAACTCTGGATCATGTAGTTTTTTTTGTTGGGCCTTGGGGGAGGTCCACGCTCCACTGAGTGTGATTCTAGTTGCTGCCTCATTGGAACCCTTTTACTCATAATTCTGATGTTTTTTGTATTCATCCATAGGCAGAAGGATTTCAAGCTCCTCCATCAGTCGAGACTCATTTCTAGGCATTCAAACCTATAACACCTTCTGGAACCTGAAGTATTTCACCAAAACAACACTCTCATTCAACTTTAAGGATGTTTGTCCTCTTCGTGCAGAGAAACTTGACATTTTGGAGGGATGCATGTTTCACGTGGCGGCAGATTGATTATGTTTACTCCAAAGAGCATAATTGCGCCACATAATCACTGAATGGCATTTAAGCTTGTTCATTTTTCTCTGAATCACTGTACAATCACAGTGGATTGTGCATGTAATTTTTTAATCAAGGCTGTCACCGGCATTTTTTAACAACATGTGCGTTTCTTCACCACAAAGCTTGTGAGCATTTCTTATGTTTTAGTTTTTCTTTTACAATATCACTCTGTTGTTTCATGTGAGCTGGCCTGTACTGCTCCAGCTAGAAGGCATCATTGTGCCCCTTGAGCTCTTGTGTTACCAGATAAAAAACTACAAATACAAATTAAAACAAGCAGATATTGCACGTCAGGATGTTCGGCTCTGTAATCAGACCTCGAAGACGAGTCATAATCGGGATCAAATTGTTCATGTGTTGCCTCTGCAGCTCAATGAACAGAGCTCACATGTTATCTGAATAGTAGGAGGCTTTACTTTATACAGCCATGAAAATGGCTTAATTACTCTGAAAATCTGATTAATAATAATTACATGATTGTGTATGATTGAGATAAAGTGAGTGAGAAGGATATAAAGCAAAGACAACCCACGTCTGCCTGCCTGCAGCCTCTTACCTCTTTATTTTACTTTCCTCATATCTCTCTGAAACACCTTGTCAACCTTGTACAGCTCTATCACTTTTTTTACCATCCCACTCGCTCCTTCGTTCTCTCTCCTCCATCTTTATTTTCACAGGGGGGGTGAAGATAACTGTCCTTCTTTATTACCAGTCTGTATTCATGCTATCAGTCCATGGGCTGTTTACTTTACCAAATCATGACTCAGCTCATGAACTGAACAGTACAGTACAAAGGTAGGAGGAGAGGTAGTGAAAGTTGGTGAGTAGGTAGCGATCCACAATGTGACACATCTCCTTCCCTGTGAAAGCAGTTTCACAGGAGTATTTTGTGGGAGGATCAACTAGATTCACTCATCCCAGAATATTTACAGCCTTACATCATCACCATTGTTACATGTCAACAGTTTGAGTGTTCGGGGCCAAAACACCAAAATTAAAAGAGCAAAGCCGACGGCAAATATTTATCATCCTTAAGCTCAAATGCCAGTCAGGCACACAACCACACAGGTCTGTTATACGCACTGTACAGATTTCATATCGGTTTCTACTGTGTTGGGGATGTCCTGAGCAGTGAGGCTCAAGAGAACGACAAAAATATTGTAATTGAGAAATTGGACCAATAAAGGGATGGTTAAGGCTCAAATGTTTCCTCTCCTCTCCTCTTCTAAATATGCTGTTTAGGAAGGAAACATGTAACATTTTCTCCACAGACACAAATGAAGATACAGTATGCAAGATGAAATGATTGCAGCCTCAGAAATAAAATGCGTTTTATGGGGAAAAGTATAAACCTTCAAGCAGCTGCTCCAGCATTAAAATCTAACTCTAATGCAGTTTGGAAGAGACATCATCTGTATTCAAAATTATTAGAGTTAAGAAGAGTAGAGTTAAAAAATATGGAATAATTTTTGTGTGGAAATGTTGCCCTAACCCTGTCTGCTCAGGTAGTCCTAGTGTGGAAGGTTACTTCAGCTCAGCTGTCAGACCTTTACCATCTCAGTGTACCGTTGTCAACATCCTCACCATCACTTGATTTTGGAAAACATTTGTTGCACATTCAATGTCCAACCTCTGCTATTTCACTGTCACTGCTGCTGGGCCGACTGATATTAAGGACGGGTGAATTTTGAGAAGTTGCCTAAACCCTGTCAGTGCAATTTGAAAACCTGGCATTCCTGTTATGGCTCATTATGACAGCCTGACATTTTGTTTTTACTGACAGTAGCTCTGGTGGTGGAATTTCATGATGAATTTAAGATGTGCCATATCTAAACCATTGTTTTCATGTCATTGTCACCGCATCATTGAGTTCAGTTTAGGACAATGCACATTTAGTGCTACTTTACAGTGTACTGGGTGGTTAGGTATGGGGTTTTAATCCTCTCATTGTCAAGGGGGTGCTCTTTCAGATAGAGAACAGGATTTAACATTTAGCTTTTTTAATGCTCTTGCTCAAAACCCTCTTTCAAATATACCCTGCTTGTTAGATTTCCTGCATCAGCTATTCTCCTTGTGCCCCAACCAATGAAATGCTAGGGGTAGTGATGACAAACGAAATTGCCCCACCCTCGTTTTGATTACTTTTGCTCTGCGCTATGTTCTTGTTCATATAGCAGCAATGTTCCCATAATGTAAAGACTTCAGAACCTTGATTGTACCGCTCGCTGTTGAAAGGGGAATCGGCAGGACTCCTGCCCCATGAAAGGACAGGAAGCTGGTGTAAGCCTTGCAGGGCCAGACCACATTAACCCAGTAAACCTATCACATGTTCACAGGCTAACGCTACACCTGTCATTCTATTGGTTTAGGAGTTGGCCAGGTTAAGAGCTTAAGCTGGATTGCAGGAAATTTAAACACAAGCAGGGCATATTCAAGTGTGAGCGCAGGGGTTTGACTGAGAGCATTACAAAATCTGGATTTGTAGCTAATAAGTCCCGCCCTCAACCTGTTAGTGCACGCTCTTGAATAAAATATTTTTTACTAATTGAATCTAAGTACAAAACAACTGTCATGGTGAAACATTACATTAAAAAGGAAAATCTTTTTGTGTCAAAAAAACGTTTTCCTTGTAAATTATTTGAAAGATTAAGAAAATAACAAAACAAGGCTTCCACTGTCATTATCTACTTGTTACATTTGAACAATCCTCTTTGGACGCCCGGCCCAGAATCACATTCAGACCTCACTATGTCCTCTCATTTACCAATCAGAGAAGGGGCATAGCATCGAATGGATTTGGCAAACACAGTCAGCTGCAGACAGAGTTGGACACAGAGCAATTTCTGGAGTTTGGGCTAAACAATCTATGAGTAGTTTTAGCATCTCTGGCACCAACTCTCTGTTCATGC
The DNA here is from genome assembly GCF_963576545.1 of Limanda limanda. Lineage (NCBI taxonomy): Eukaryota > Metazoa > Chordata > Actinopteri > Pleuronectiformes > Pleuronectidae > Limanda > Limanda limanda. The sequence continues at coordinate 19,215,743 of NC_083638.1, forward strand.
CGTTATAAAGCCATGATCATTATCATCATTCATCCTTTTTGAAAACTGGTCGCTGTTGTCCCAAAATATTCTTCTGAATGTTTTCACTCTGTAAGACTGTGTCACGGGTCACGCAAAAACACTCTGCTCTATAACGTCCTTTGAGAAATTTACTGTTTAGCTCAGATATAATTTAGGTTTTAACTAAGGCAATGAATTAACAGCTAGTTTGCATATCTCATAAAAGCAACATTAAAAGTGTTAAATGTTCACATACCTGAAGGTGACGCGCCCTCCCACTGCTGTGTACGCTGTGACAAATTGTCCTTTTTGGATCAGGCCTAAAATAGTGCCAGACCGCTCTGTGATCCATTTGTTGTGTCACAGTACAAGTTATATTCACTCATGCACGCACACACATATTCAGCGCTCCTACACACTGTTTCTAGCACACAGTCGGCACAGTCATCAGGGGAAATTTGAAGGAGGCAGGGATCGAACCAATGACCCTCTGGTCAGTGGACGATCCCCTCTACCTCCTGAGCCAGTCTTAGGAAAGCTCTTCTGGAAGGTTGAAGCCTCCCTGAAGAAAAAAAAAAATTCCTCTCTCTTACTCTTATTCTCTCTCCATCTATGTGCTTATCTCTCTCTTCTGTATTTTCTTTCTAGTCTCTCTCGCTGTCCTTAATGCATTTGTCATTCCTCTCGCCTTAAGGGTCATTCCCAGTCAGACACATTAACAAGGCTGGCTGCATGGACCCCCTGTTCATTGATCAAAACACACACACACACACACACACACACACACACACACACACACACACACACACACACACACACACACACACACACACACGCACACATACATGCACAGGCATAAGGCAGCACATGCATAAGTATTGCTCGTTCTGCCTGGTATCTCTGGCTCTGTCTCTGGCTGTTAGCGTTATGAAGCTGTTTGATAAAGCAGACAGTCCAGAAGTTGGGACTGACAGCATCAATCGAGGATTCATCAAAAGCACCTAAAGGTGACAGATGGCTCATGGAAATAGATGATTTCTTCTGACCAATTTGTTCTTGTTCATATCAACATTGTGTCGAAACAGGAGGCGTTGGAACTGTGTTTCGCCTATCTCACATCTCTGACAGAACAGAAGATTGTTTTAAACAACATGACACAAAGTCCTGTTCATGTTTCACTTGTGCATAAACACTGTGATGCTTTAAGTCAATTTTCTTTCTGTTGCGTGTGCATAACCTCAGTGATTGAATGTCTGGCTCTGAGCAAACTAAAAACACGGGAGACCTACACTCGATACTGAACCTGAACACATCGTGTGCACTGAAGCTGCTGCTGCTGCTCAAACCAAGCAGATGTGGCAGAAGGCTCGAACACGGTTTTGAAAACCTACACCAGCATTAATGTTAAAGGTTTTGATGAGTTATACTATGATATCAAATACCTTTTAAAACTACTGTCATTCTTTATTTTTATTTTTTTTTAAGTACACGCATACATTCATGCAGTCCGAACTTAGGACCCAATGCGTGCATCTTAAAATTTGAATTCAGTCTGCAGAGGCACAGACTGCACACAGACTCTTTTTGATGTCTATGTGAGCAACATGTGAATTAGCTGGTGGTCACACAAATCACAAAATATGATGGGCAATGGATTGTGAGTCATTCTGTGCCTTGTTTGATGAAAACTTTAGTGTTTAGTACAATGATAATTCCCACACGCATGAGAACATACATTTCCACACTCATGCATGAATGCAAAAACAGTATACATAAACTAATGCACTTATTTTTCCTTTTTCTTATGTATGCTTTATTTAGTGTTTATTTATGTTTTAGGGATTTTAAAGTCTGTGTTTCTAAAAAACGTTCTAATTACAATCTTGTTGAATTGTTTACTCATGGGAATATGTATAAAACCTTTACATGCACCTACTTTTACATATACAGTTTAGTTTGTTCAGATAACAATTATAACAAAATGTAAGAAATGTAACATGAAAATATTCAGTGCACATATTGATGTAACGTAAGTCAATAAGCAATAATAATTATTATTTTATTATTTTCATAGACATGTTTACAGTCAGTTCAAAGCCAGTCTGTGTAAAGATATATATATATATATATATATATGTTTTCTTTTCTGTCTCTTAGTCTCTTCTTATAATTTTTTCCCTCAGACATTCCGCTGTGGTTCATTCAAGCTTGGGCTCACCATGAAACAAGTTGTCAGACAAGAGCACAATGTAGTGTGTGTGTGTGTGGTCACCAGTTGTGTTGCTTTCCGTCCGAGATACAGGTCACTTCCTGCCAACCCAAATGCCGCTTTCTCTCACCACCAATGACTCACACACAGACACACACACAAACACACACACAAACACACACACACAAACATGTACTTGTCTTGCCCTGGGCTGCAATGCACATCAGCAGTCGAATTCTCTCCGCAACTGGAGTGCAACAAAATCACTGACCACAACAGACTCATAAACACAACTCGCACACGCACACGCACACACACACACACACACACACACACACACACACACACACGCACACACACAGTGGCGCAAATATACAGGCACAAAAACAGAAGCAGAAGAATCCTTGACTGATTTTACTTCTCACAGTGAAAGCTGTCAACACAATGCACAATTCTACAAAGTAACCAGTGGGAGAGCGTTAGTGAATCATATATGTGTGTGTTTGTGTGCGTGCATGTGTGTTTGTGTGCAGGCGTGTGTGTGTGTGTGTGTGTACGTGGCAACCAAACCAACAGATTGCCAGCAGTCGCTTGGTTGTTTTCTGCCTGCTCATGCAACAAATCCAATTCCAGCCAGTCAGCAAACCAGAGATGTCTATCTGAAAGAGTTCTGCCACCAGAGCCACTCAGCCCAAAAATACAATTTTAGTCAGTAAGCAAAGCTTAAGCTATTATTTCTTTACAGCCGGGTTTAAACTTTAAGAAGTAAAAGAAATTCCAACACCAGAGGCTTGAAATGCTTCAGACCCCACTGTGTGACAGCTCTGAGAGGTCAAAGCAGGGCTGGAAAATAATGTTTGCTGAGATCTTAGGCTGTGAAATTTGTTTTAACTGCCAGAAAGAAGCCCTGCAACACAGGAGTGTGCAAACACTGAGCTGCACTCTTCTTCTGTTGCCATGTTTCATGACTCACTGTCAGAGCGAGGTGACTCGTCATGACCGACATCCTAAACGTCCGCTGACACCCAGTTATTTGTGATTTCAGCTAATGCAATTAAAGTTAATGTGATCAAAGTCTATGCACGCTCAGATTGCAGAGATCCTATAAAGACTGTAGAGCGTGAGCTTGTTCACTTTCCTCTTCTCCTCAGCTACATATGCACAGTTATACATAACAATATCTGTGAAGAATGGACATGTGAGTGTGTGTGTCGAGTGGTTAAATGTCCAGACAGACCCGGTAGTAAAACTACTGGGCCATGTTGGCTCTTGTCTGTACACTTGATTGTAAAAGTGGTTCACTTCAGCTGTGTTTCTGTTTAGTGTGAGAAAGACTGGTTGGGACAAACACACGCACACACATACACACATACTGTTGGGGAAGGCCCAGTGATCTGACTTAGAACAAAGAGTCGTAAAACCTTAGATTCGCCTCAGGAGACCCCTTACATTTAAAAATCCAGCATGGAGATCTTATCTCCATGTGAGAGAAAATCACTTCCTGGCTCCCCCACTGTAAGCCCGCCCCTGGGGGCCAAATCCTGACAACTCAATTGGCTGGGGGCCACACTGACCCCTGACCCCTCCTCCCAGGGGGGAGTCACCTGGAACATGACTTAAAAAGGCTGAGCTCCCAGAAACCTTTTTCTCTTTTCCTCCGATGCTGACGTCGCCACTAGACCCCCCCCCCACGGGGGTCTTCCTAGTCGACCCAGATTTGTACAGTAAGAGACTTGATTATCTGGGCAGATACGTAGCATATTGTTTAATATTTGATTGTATTTGTTGCGAGACCGCTGAGTCTCATTGTTTAACCGGCTACTACGGGCCGCTACTTGCGGTTCATTTCCGGGTTTTTTGTTAGTGGTTGAGCGCCGCGAGGAAAGCCTCCGCCTGCACTGTTAACGTCTGTGTGAGTCTGCAATGATTTCACCGATCAGAACCTCGGCCCACAACGTTCGCTTGAGGGCTGAGGGGTGAATCACTGTTAATCTATCTCTGGCGTGTTTTTAAGAGCTTCTTTGAACTCTCCTTACATGTTTTCTCTCTCTCTCTCTCTCTCTCTCTCTCTCTCTCTCTCTCTCTCTCTCTCTCTCTCTCTCTCCTTCTAAACCGACCTATACACACTTCCGATCTGTATTTATAATACAGTTCATGTCAGATAGTTAAATCTATGCTTAGAGAGGCTGAACACATCTGGAAACCATTCGGCCCCCAAAGCCAAGCAGAGATAAGAATTCTCTTTGTCTAAAATTTCCTTTGTGTAATTCATGTGACGACCACCAGTGTGAGCTCCGGCCACATGGTGTCATTAACATAGACACCATCTTGAATAACGCAAGTTAACCCACCATTTTGAGTCTATTATTGCCACGCCTCCGCTCTCTCTCTCCTCCCATCCTGGCTCTAAATTCATAACGGCTCCGCCATCTTGTTTTGTAGTCAATCTGCCATTTTGAGAGTTTTTAGGCCTTGATTCCACGAATCATGATAGGCCGCCATCTTAGATGTGACTGCGTCATCGCCACGCCCCCTTCCTTTTCTCTCTCTCTCTCGCTCTCTCACACACACACACACACACACACACACACACACAGACACTTTGATAGACACAAACAGATACACACACACAGAGACACATAGATGGACCAGAGGTTACATGCGTGTTCTAAATTGTGATAAGCTGCTGTTGTTATCTTTGAAATATGGGAGTTTGTTAATATGATAAATCATTAAATAACACTAACTTTATTTCACATACACACACATAGACACACATACACAGAGAGACACTTTGACACAGACACACACACACAGAGACAGACATACATAGGTAGACCGCAGGTTTTACATGTATTTTCTGAATTGTGATAAGTGCTGCTGCTGTGTTTATCTTTGAAATATTGGAGCTTGTTAAAATGATAAATCATTGAATAACATTATAACTTTATTTCCCCTTTTTAATAAATACTTTTGTAATTAAAGTATCTGTAGTCTGTGATTATTTGTGCATAAGTGTGTGAATACAGCTGGATTATGATTGCCTGTGCTCGAACTTAGAAGCCTTCACTGTTTATTAAGTAATCGTTAATATTAAAATATTGACATTATTAATTTGACATTTATCATTATGAGACTGATAATTATAGCTTGATATGTTGGTCCCTGGAAACCAGGGTGGTGCCCCCCTTTCTCAATTATTAATATAGATAGTATTATTCTTAAATTGATAATTTTATTGTTTTGTTTTATTCTTGGTTGATAACCGTATCATTGTTAATTGATAGCTTGTACTTTCTAATTGATAATTCCTATTTTCTCATTAGTGGTTTTATTGTTATTTGATTACTGATCATCTTCAATTAATAATTTAATTATTTTTGATAGATAATTTTTATTATTTTAATAATCATATTTCATGATTATTAATAATTAGCCAACGTCAAGTCTACTCCTATTGCACAACAAAACACACACACATACAAACACACACACACACACACACACACACAAACACACACACACACACACACACAGAAACAACTATGGCCAACAATGACAATTAGACAGCGAAAGTTAGGCTGCAAGAAACTTAAGCTCTAAGGTGACAAGTGCGTTGAAGGGAAAAGAAGCAAACTCGACATGTCATTGTTTTCCCACACACCTCCGGAGAAAAATCTCACAACCTGCTATGCCATTAAAGGCTTGTAGCCATATTAATGACTCTGTGGCAGAGTCAAGCATGGCAGAGCAGTGTAGTGGATTTATACAGACTTGCATTTGGAAGGTTGAAGAGGTCGCCTATCAAGTGCTCCGCTGCAAACGTCGGCTCTATTTTAGCCAAGACTCAGCGCACCCGCCACCTCAATTATTTAACTGCGTGACTCTGTGAAAAGCAGCGCAGGTGGAGAGTGAGGCTGGTGGAAGAAAGAGACAATAGTAAGGAGTTTAGCTGGCAGCTAGTCGTGACCATACCAATGAAACTCTCATTGTTAAAACCTTTGCTTCACAATACAGCAGCTTCCTGGTGAGTGAAAGTAGTTTCACTGTTCGTGGAGTGACAATAGACCTTCAGAGGAAGTGCTGAATCCAAGATGACTGAATGTTATTACATATGCATGCAGAGTGTTAATATTAATGGCCACGTTGCTGTCAGCTTTTTAATATTCAGGTAGGGAAAGACCCTGGAGGGCGGGGGGTCAAGTACTGTGTATAATATATGGGAATTAAGCTGCAAGCTACATACAAAGCGCTTTGACTGGTCCCCAAGATTAGAAAAGCTCTTCATAAATACAGACCATTTACATAACACCTAATGCTAAATGTGTTTTTTGTTATATTTTCCATTAGTTTATCATTGCAGTGCGTATTTATACAAACTCCATTTTTAATAAAAACAACCATCTGCTGAGCTGCGCAAAAAGTTAAATGTTTTTTTTGACAGTGAAGACCGTCAACATTATATAAAGATGGTTGACCCGTCTCCACTTCCTCCCACTATTCAGAAATAGAGCTGAAATATCCTGGATACAAATGCTGCCATCTACGTGGTGATGATCGGGTCTGGAGCCGTGGTAGTGAGGTCCCATCTCAGCTGTTGATCAAAACTTTTTATCCCTTTTTAAAGCATTAATTAACTAATGAAAACTGAACTTACTGGAAAATTAACTTTTGAACAAACATCCGTGTTATACAAAACTACCCTGAATGACAGAAATCATCTTTGAGAAAATATATCTTTGGCTTTTTGGCCTTTTTATTTGACCCATGTTCCATCCACTAACATGGGGGAGGTGGGATTTATGACCTATACTGCAGCCAGCCACCAGGTGATGATCTAGAGGCTCATACAGTATATGGTCAAGACAGTGAAAGACTGGGCTCAGATTAACTGTTATTGTTGACTATTAAAGGTATGTTACGCTTCATCATTTATTTCTGGAATTTTATCAAACGGCATCGATGTATGAGCACCACCCACTGGACTGGAGTGGTCCGATATGTGACGTAGCTAATGGTGACTAATCTATGTGACAGTGTCTTAAATCTCATCTAGATCTTGTCCAGATACGATGGACAACATGGGAACATCGGAGGTCATTGATAATAGGAAGGTGACTGTTTCAATAGCACTACTGTGACATGATATTTAGATTTCTTGTTTACAAAAAAGATCCAGTTTACTGCCTCTAGTTTAAACTGGTTTAAATTGTATTTTGCTCACAGGGTCCACCTGGCTTGTTGCAAAGCGTGAGGTTGAAGTCTGAAATACTTTCCTGCCAATAGCAACACTTACTTGGACACTTGCCTCCAGCAAGTAGCTTTTACTGAGCACTGCAATCAGTGTCTGTTCTGTATAGCCTCCGACTTCCAGCCCTGATCTTTGCACTCAAAAGTTTTAAATTATTTAACGGCATGAGAGAAAATGACAAGGTCCCTTTTTGTGCTAAAACAGTGCAGAGCTGTGAGGTTGTATCTTGACATCAGCCGAAGCTTAAAAACCGAGGAGAAAAAGAGCAGTAGAAATTGAATAAATTCTGCAGTATTCAAAGATTTCTTCTCTAAACCATTCCATAAACCCCTTGACATGTGACTTTTGACTCAAGTGTGAAAGGGAAAGGGAGAAAGGGTGACAGTGTGAAAGGTAATAATGTACATTCATTCCCGAGTCAAATAACTCTAGAGTAGTCCCAGGTATTTAACGCCTCCAGCTCCAACGACTATCTTTTCCAGGTCGTCAGCTCCCCACTATCAACAATAGCTCTTATGGAGGCAATGCAGGCTTGTCATATGAGTTGGTGACTTCTGAGACTGTCAGTCCCAAATACCATTGAAACTCTGTGATGAGTTTGAAGAGACTGAAGTAAGATAATCTAAAAAAGTAACTGCTGCAACAGAGTCTCTGGCCTTCGTGCTTCTCTCTGCCATTTACGAGCCCAGTTTCCCAGTGTTTCGTGACGTTGAACATGACACGCCAGGAGAAAAGATTAATAAAACAGAAGGGCAAACTTGTCCTCTGGCAATGGGAAAGGAATCCTTTTTATAGGGGTTTAGCTGAAAACTTTTATATACGCATTCATTTTCTCTTAAAATGGGTATAACTTCCGCTAACAACCACTCAATAGTCACTCATGACTCACTGCCGTTCACACGTCCATTCCTGTATAACCAAAAGTGGCTCTCGGCATGAGTCAAATTAGCTCAGGTACGTTATTGGAGTGGTGTAATTGTGGTGAATTGTGTAATTGTGGTCTAAGTTATGTTTCTGTTTCTCTGAAATTATTGCTTTTCTTTGTGAACTCTCCCAGCTGCTATGTATTTCATTTCTCTCTCTCCCTTTTGTTCTCACTCTCTCTTTCTCTCTGTCATCCATACATGTCTGATGTGTCAGTCAGTCAGGGTCTTAGCAAATCAAAGTGTGTGTCTGTGTGTGTGTGTATGTGCATGCTCTATCTAGTGGAGCCAGCCTTGTGTTAATCTGACGTGCTTGGTTGACATTCTTTAGTTGAAACTTTGCATGACTCCATGACAATCTCTGCTTAAGCTGAAAGACAGGGAGAACCTTTATGTGTGTGTGTGTGTGTGTGTGTGTGTGTGTGTGTGTGTGTGTGTGTGTGTGTGTGTGTGTGTGTGTGTGTGTGTGTGTGTGTGTGTGTGTGTGTGTGTGTGTGTGTGAATGTGTGTGCATAAAGGACAGAGACAGATAGAGAGACAGAGGGAGAGAGTGAAAGGCAGAAGGCAAGAAAGTTAGCGAGAGGACAACAAGAATATTAAGTATGTGTGCATGAAAAGAGGGGGAGAAAGTAAGCCTTTGAATTTGTATTTGGGTATGTGTATAAAGGTTTAAACTAGGCCATTGTAGCATCAAATCTGTGTGTGTGTTTGCTTGTGTGTGTGTGTGTACATTTGTTGCAGTCCAGGTGTGCTTTTCTTAGAAAGAGTAATCCATACCGTTTTGTTACACTGACCATTTGAAGAAAAATGAAGGCTGAAATTATATGCAAAATCAAAGGGCCCTTTTTTTCAAAAGTCTACATATGCTATTTTAAATTCATTTTTTTGGCTCCAACCAATTATAAGGCCATTTGAGAAATGGCCTTAAAATAAAATAGAAAAAAATCAGTTTTCCCTTCCTGTTTTGCAAAGTAGGGTGACATGGGGTAGCACATATGAAGACTGACAACCCCAGTTCTCACCCAAATTCTGAAAAATCTCAGGGGAACGGGATGAAACGATGTAAAACGCAGTCAAGATGAATCATTAGCAGGCTGCTAGGAATCCAAACAGAGGGGTTATCTTCTTGGAAGCAAAGCGTTTCTTTACACCTGTAACGAGCGATGGGTTTTTAGGATTGGCACGTCAACACAGTAATTATGGCATCTCATCGCTCTCCTGGTGAGAGAGAGTCAGCATAAAAATGAAGGCTGAAATTATATGCAAAATCAAAGGGCCCTTTTATTCAAAAGTCTACATATGCTATTTTAAATTCATTTTTTTGGCTCCAACCAATTATAAGGCCATTTGAGAAATGGCCTTATAATAAAATAGAAAAAATCAGTTTTCCCTTCCTGTTGTGCAAAGTAGGGTGACATGGGGTAGCACATATGAAGACTGACAACCCCGGTTCTCACCCAAATTCTGAAAAATCTCAGGGGAACGGGATGAAACGATGTAAATCGCAGTCAAGATGAATCATTAGCAGGCTGCTAGGAATCCAAACAGAGGGGTTATCTTCTTGGAGGCAAAGCGTTTCTTTACACCTGTAACGAGCGATGGGTTTTCAGGATCGGCACGTCAACACAGTAATTATTGCGCCTCATCGCTCTCCTGGTGAGAGAGAGTCAGCATGACTCGGTTTAATTGCCCTCCGACGCTCCTGTCCACAGGCGGGATGTCCCATTTGTTATCCAACATGCGTCTTTGGTTGTCTTCTGGTGTTAGCAGCTCAGGTGAGCACCACGATCACTCCGGTTAGTGTCAGGGAAGAACAACACTGGCTACAGATACAACACCAGACAGAGAAATAAATAATTCATCCGGTAGAGCAGAATTTGTCATCCATTTCGTGACAGTTTATATGTGGATATGTGTTATGGAGGAGGGGGGCCTGTCCACTGCCAGTAGCATTACCTTTCAGACCTTGAAGCTTGATGTGAAAAGCTAAATCCATTATTTTTGGCACCGGAGACGGCTTTTGTTCGACAGAAAGGTGCTGTTGCTCCTATTAAGAGCACAGCAACGGGATTTCCCCAAATCCTCCACCAAACACAAAACCCACACAAACACTGTCACGCTTCAGTGCGCCCCTCTGTTTCAACTTAGCTAAATCTGATCGAGCTCAGTGCGAGACACACCCACACACACACACACACACACACACAAACGGAGTGAAAGAACACCTTCTGTATTCATTAAACATTAATAAAGCTGGTAAGCATGTGTGCTTGTTTGTGTGTGTGTGTGTGTGTGTGTGTGTGTGTGTGTGTGTGTGTGTGTGTTTTTGCTCTGGGCTTGATCCGATCAGAAACTAAAAAACATCTGTGCATGGGTATTTTTTGCTGGGGGCCTTGAACAGTGTGTATGTGTCATACATGAGTCTGCGGGTCTCACTAGTTGGGAAAATTAAAATTTAAACATTTTATTAGGTTGCATCTTTCACAGGAAACTAGGTCATTACGGCAACATAAGAAGGGGGATATTTGAGAGAACCTACACTCACAGGAAAGGATCATTATGTGTAGCAGTCCATTTACAAACATGTTAAGCACACAGTCAGATATGTGTTGGAAAACATGAATTACTCATTACTGTGTGGAGGAAACTGGTACTACATTCCACTCTGAAACTAAAACTGCAACAGGGCAACACACAACTATGTTACAACTATGCTGCACTGTTGCTTTTTAGTATTTTGGTACATCACAGATAAATGTGGTCGCGGGAGATTTATAAGCTAAGATATCTTAACTTTTGTCCCTAAGTCACGTGACTTTCTCTTTTACTCCTGTCATGATAACTGTGGCCACCAGGGGTCAAATAACATAACTAAGCTGCTGTCACAGAAAACCTTTTGAATTATTTTTAACAAGAGCAGAGTTTCATCCATTTCCCTGTTGTGTTACAGGATGTATTAAACGGGCCTTGTTCTACCTCTGACCACGTTGTATGTGTCTTTTCATGTTAATGCAGTGGATATTTGCGTTTAACCATCAACTAAGTTTAGCCCTTTATACCTCTTCACGCTGGGTTAAATACCCTTGCTGGGGCCCTGAGGCTCAGCTCATTGGGAATTGAACTGGCAACCTTCAGGGTCACACAGACTGAATCTCTTCCTGGCCGTTTTAAACGATCTAGATAACGAGCCCGTTGAGAGTCGATGAGTGTGTAGATTAGCATAAATTAACATAAATTAGGAGGGCAATTAATATTCTGTTCAATCTGTTCAGAAGTCCTCTGACTATCTAGAGGAAAGGCAGGGAGAAAGGAAAACAGAACTCTACAGGAGAGGAAAGCAAGAAAGAAATCAGGCCGTGACTGATAATGCTCTGTCAGACAACGTCAGATGAAATGGCTGGATTGGTCGTTTTTGTCTTCTAAGACAAGAGCGTAAATACAGGGATGGAGGAATACATTCTGTAATGTCAGATTAATACAAATAAGGATGAGACTACTGAGTTGATATGTTTTTTGATCTGATAGTTTAAAGGTTACACAATAATGGGTTTGAAGTATTTTTTAATCCTGCATCTTACCTTTTTACTCTAAACTCAATGGAAGGCTAAGCAGAAAAGTGATTTATATTAATAATAATAGAATACGGACCAATAATAATAAACAATATAAAAATGGAAGTTCCACAAAAATAAAACAACTAAAATGTATACAAATCGACAAGACAACATGTCCATTAGAAAAGAGCCAGAGAGCTCCATAATAGTGAAACCTTAGTAACCCGCTCCACAAGCCTCTCTACATGCAAGGTCCAAAACTCAGACAGATATTTAGGAACAAGTCCAATTAGGCATATAAAGTGAACAATGATATAAGTTTGAAATCTGGTGCTAAAAGCGAAGGAGTGAAGTGGTTCGTCTTTGTCCCAGTATTGAGTTGAGCAGCAATACTTTGTACCAACTGGAAATGGTGAAGGGAGAACTGGCTGATACCCAAGCTAAGTGCACCGCAATATTTAGATAGATAAAAGCATGAAGTTCTTTTGAATCAGCAATTTATAAAAATGACCTTATTTTAGAGATTTTCTTTAGCGGCAAGAAACAAGGCTGTACAATGCTTTGGATCTGATTATGAAAACAGAGGTTAAAAATTGTTATTAACACGGAATTTAACAGCACCTTTAATTTTTCCTCTGAGTAAGAAAGGTGCATTTATTGAAAAACTTGCCTGGTCTTAGTTTTATTTGAAAAACCACCAAGATTAGCACAGAGCTCATGGAACTGAGAGACCAAGCAGCCTTATCTTCACTAAATGTAAGGAAATCATCAGACATGCTAGGCTGCTAAGGTCTGTATATCTTAAACGTGTATAATAATAATAGTATTAATAATAATAACATATAAGTGTCGTACCATACAAATTGTAAAAGACAACTAAATGGGCAGAGAACAGACCCTTGACATTCAACATGACATTGACGATTGAAATCTGGTAAAAGAACCCCAAAAAACATTCAGTCAAATTTCTCTCTCTCTTTTTAGTTTTGAATTGTATCATCAGACTTTATTAGCATATGTATATTTATAAATCCTAAACCATTGTTACAAAGTGCTATGAATTAACTAATTAGAACTTGGGAAAACTAGTTAGAAAGGGTTCTTTAGTTGGAATTGTTTTGTCACTCAGGTTTGTCCTTCCATCATTATCCTTCACTGCTGCTTTGGGCTACACACATTTTTTTATCTGAATCATTTTAATTGCTCTCATTGCTTCAGTGTCCTTTGGCGGACTTCAGTCATTAGATTATTTCTAATGTCACGATCTGCCCCTGTTGGACTTTTTTGTAATGCATCCTGTTTTATTTTGTAATATAGTACTTATTATATTCAGTGTTGCTTTGCCTTCTATCCGTGCGTGTTTCCCAGTCTTGGTGATCGTCCGCCCCTCCTTGATAAGTTTCACCTGTGTCTCACTGTCTTCCCCAGAGCGTTTTGTCTTTGTCAGTATGTCTGTTTTTGTTCCTGGTTCTGTTCCCTTGTGTGCCTCCAGTATCCTGTTGTGTGTTCCTGCTTGTCATCTGCCTGCCTGCTTGAATTCCACTGTTCCACCCACCTTCCTCCAGTTCAAATTAAGAATATATTTTCCAACATAAACTCACCTGCGTGTTTGCATTTGAGCCATATATCCATTGCGGCTATTTGGCAATCCAAACAAAAAATCGTGGGAAAAGTTATGCAAAAAGACTTCTTCTGTGAAGTATTGATAATGGTCTGACTTAGCCTTAATAATAATATATCCGTGTAATCCTATCTCTGTGGGCTGTTTGGTTATGTACAAAACATGGTTTAATCAACGATGCCCTGAGGGAAATAATGCTTATTAGTCAATATAGCAAGGTACTGAAACCCCTAACAAGAAGCTACAAGATGGCTATACAGTTTCCTCTAAATCAGTTTATTCTCTCTCACACACACACACACACACACACACACACACACACACACACACACACACACACACACACACACACACACACACACACACAGTAATTGAAGAACACACATGCAGCAGCTACATTAATGGGGAGACAAATAGAACATTGATGATTACCAAAGTAAACAAATACAAGTTTTAAGTAATGCAGGGGCAGGATTTGCTTTATTAGACAATACAGTTTGGTGACAGGAAAAAATAAATAAGACAGCATTCTTTGATTGATTTGATTTGATTTGAGTCGCTGTTGTTATCTGTCATTCTCTATGAGCCAGACAGTAGATCTGTATAGTGAATGGAAAAGACAGAAAGGGAGGAAATAATGAGATAGGGCACAGGGGGACACTGACTCTCAGAGGATGGACTCAAATCCAGGCAATTCTTGAATATATTATGAGAGACTAAAACTCATGCACTCAAAGTGCTCACCTTTTCATGCCTCCTTGCTTCTCTCACTTGCATCTCCTCAGTTCCTCGTGCTAAAAACCCAAGGGAGACATGCTGGGGATTGGGTGAATAGAGGAATCAACACATCACAAATTTGCCAACTGGGACGTTTGTGCCCATGCATGCGCCATTTGGGAACAATGTCATTTACTTGTGTTGCTCAGCTGTATCAACTAAAATAGAACGTTTCACAGATTATGTGATGCTCTGTTGTACTTATGATGACTACTCCCTGTTGAGTCAATTCAACACTCTTTCACAGTTGCAAAGGTATATAGGTCATATATTCCTGCACTTTAGTTGTTACAAACATAATAAGGCCTCAGTGCAGGTCCCGGCCATTGGCAGGAGGCACTATGTTTAGTGATTGTCCATCTGGTACGTTCATCCATTCATCTATCCATCTGTCCCACTCTTGTGAACACGATATCTTAAGAACGCCTTGAGGGAATATCTTCATATTGGGCAGAAACGCTCAGTTGGACTCATTAACTAGTAATCAGAGATGACCAGATTTGAATTTGGGGGATATGGTCAAAGACAGTGACCGGGTGACAGTGACCTCATCTTCTTGTGAAAGTGGTTAGGGTTAACCCTATTACCCAGATCAGATTTTTCACATCTCATCCACAACTCATCCCTCATTATTTCTATTCATATAAAACATGATGTGAGCCATATTGTCCTGAAAAACCTTTCGAACTCATCTGTGCCACAAATCATGAATAGGCATTAGACAAGAACCCTGCCCAGTCCACACTTCAGGTAAGATCAATTGAGATATGATATAAATAGTCGATCTCAGACATCAGAAATAAGAGAATGAAACAAATTGCAGTATTTTTACATTGGTGATTCTATCCTTCTTCATGGAAATCCCAGCAATATTGACAATAAAATCCTATTTATAGTTATTTAAACATGTATGCTTTCAAAAAATTGAGTATCTGAACCACTTAATATTGAATAATTGATGCTAATAATCCTCCGTGGCATTGGAATAAAAGTATTGTATATTCACAGTTTCATCTCTCAAACCCGTATATCACAGGGAACACATATAATCACACAGCCTGCAGACTGATCAGCACACAGCCTGTAGCCCTCGTGCACCACCTCAGGGGAAACACATCTTTTTAAGAAACCAACAATTCTCCGACACTACATCTTCAAATGAGCTCATTCACGCTATTATGTTTCCAAAGTGGATTATGTATTGGATTTAATTTCCTTGTGTATTACAAATGATAATTAGGGCCCGAGCACCGAATGGTGAGAGGCCCTATTGAAATTGTAATGATTATTATTATTATTATTATTATTATTTTTCCGGCAAAAGGATGGGCTTTTTGAGGGCTTTAACGTGCTCAAAAAGTTATGAAACTTTGCAGTAAATTAGTTACTGGTGAAAATTTACGTATTCTGGAGTATTTTGAAATGGGCGTGGCAAAATGGCTCAACAGCGCCCCCTGGAACCCAGCCCCTAAGTTTCCACATAACCGATTTTCACCAAAACCGGGCAAAAGATGTTTCGTGACAAATCATGAAAAAAAGTCTCAAGGGGCATTATGAAAAACGCAACAGGAAGCCCGCCATTTTGGATTTAGTGGCCATTTTGACCATTTTGGCCATTTTTGCTTTGACGTACTTGTCCCAGGGCTTTCATCAAATCAAATTTAAATTTAGATGAGTGATATCACAACAAGATGGAGATAAAAAATGATTTAGGGATTGATTTTTCGTCTCACCGTGTGACCGTGGCGTGGCGTCAAAGTTTGATTAAACGCCATCAAAACACGAGCTTCTGTATCTCGCACATACATGATCCAATCAAATCCAAACTAGACACATAAGACAAGGGTCCCGGCCTGATGACATCTGCACTGAAATCATGACTTAATATCACAGCGCCCCCTGGTGGCAACAGGAAATGTCTTTTTTTTTGCATGTCTTACACTTGGATGTATTTCTCCTCATCCACTGACCTCAACCATGTCAAACTGTATCAAATGGGTCTCAAGACATTGAAAATGAAGATATAAGATTACTGTGACTTTTCGTCAAACACAGTATTAATGGCGTGACATCAAAGTTCATCAGCTCGCCGTGACACATGAAATTGCTGTAACTTCCGTGTTCATGGTTCCATCTCACTCAAACTACACGTGTGTGTTAACATCCCCCCCTTAAGATATTCATATGGTTTTAAGAAATGGGCGTGGCAAAAAAACTGACTAGCGCCCCCTAAAGGGCAGCCCTGGCACTACGATTGGTTGACATGTACAAAAATTGATTATGGCATGTGTCTTTTCATAACAAACAAATAAGTCTCTTGGATCGATATGTTAGACCAAACAGGAAGTCAGCCATTTTGGATTTAGTGGCCATTTTGACCATATTCCACATTTTTACTTTGACATACTTGTCCCAGGGCTTTCATCAGTTCATCTTTAAATTCAGATGAGTGTCATCACAACAAGATGGAGATAAAAAATGATTTAGGGATTGTTTTTTCTTCACACCGTGTGACCGTGGCGTTGCGTCAAAGTTCATCAACTCGCCGTGAAACACGAAATGCTGTAACTTCATGTTTGTGTTCATGGTTCTATCTCACTCAAACTACATGTGTGTATCAACAGCCCCCCCCTGAAGATATTCATATGGTTGTAAGGCCGTGTGACCGTGGCGTCGAAGTTTGATTAAACGCCATCAAAACACGAGGTTCTGTATCTCTGACATATATTGTCCAATCAAGTCCAAACTAGACATGTAAGACTAGAGTCCCAGCCTGGTGACATCTACACAGAAATCATGACTTGAAAGCACAGCGCCCCCTGGTGGCTACAGGAGGTGAAGCGTTTATTGTCCAATCAAGTCCAAACTAGACATGTAAGACCAGAGTCCCGGCCTGATGACATCTATAGAGAAATCATGACTTTAAATCACAGCGCCCCCTGGTGGCTACAGGAAGTGAAGCGTTTATTGTCCAATTGAGTCCAAACTAGACATGTAAGACTAGAGTCCCAGCCTGATGACATCTACACACAAATCATGACTTTAAATCACAGCGCCCCCTGGTGGCTACAGGAAGTGAAGCGTTTATTGTCCAATTGAGTCCAAACTAGACATGTAAGACTAGAGTCCCAGCCTGATGACATCTACACAGAAATCATGACTTTAAATCACAGCGCCCCCTGGTGGCTACAGGAAGTGAAGCTTTTATCCTTGCCACAGAGAGGAAAACGCATCCAATGGGGAGACGTGCGCTTGGTCATCGACCGCTCTCTCCCCCGACCGCAACAGGCTTCAACGTGCAGGTGCTCGGGCCCGCAAGTGCTACAACGTAGCCCTAGTTAAATTGGAAATTCGCGATAGATTTTGTGCAACCATAACTATTTTTAGAGCAACGCTGCTTCCAATCATTTCATTTTGCAATTTGCACTTGGAAACCTTTTTCCATAATGCACCTCTCACGATTTGGATCACAATATAGCAGAGATATACAAACCTATAGAAATACACTTTGAGGTTCTTATAGCATTTCCAGTCATAGGAAACTGTAAAACAAGCAACAGCACGGAAGTGTAATAGGAATAAACTACTGCTTAAATATTCTGGTGTTTAATATTGAGATATTACCTCTGGACTTAAGCTACTGAGAGACCATTTAAAAGCCAAGCTTTTGAAACAGGAATTTAAAGAAAAAAGATCCAGAGTCTGTTTGAAAGGTGAGGAGCAGAGGGGGGCAAAATCAAAAGAGAGAGGAAACAAAAATCACAAAGCATGGTTAGTGAGAATAAAGAGTGATGCATAGAGGCCATGAAAATAATATGGAAATCATACTGGGATAAGATTTCACAAGATGAATATGGAACGCTAAACAATAAAGATATAAAAGAGAAGATGAAACAGTGGCAGAGAGAATGTCGTCTGATGTATGGAGCCCCTGGAGACGACACTCAGGATCCGGTTATTTAGAAATGCTTTAGAGGTTAAAAAAAAAGTGGAGGTGAAGTGAATTGAATGCAAAAATGCAAAGTGGAAGCTAATACATAGAGACGGTTTACAAAGGCAAGAGGGGAAACACCAAGGACTGTCAAGATAAAATAAAGCTTTCAAAGGTTAATGTGGATTCAATATGAAAAGAGGGGTAGGAAACAATTAAACAGGAAGAGGGTTATTGAGGGTAGTAATAAAGGGAGGGCAAGGTGTGTGTGTGTGTGTGTGTGTGTGTGTGTGTGTGTGTGTGTGTGTGTGTGTGAGTCCCTTATTTCTTCAGAGGAAGAAAGAAGGGACACGTGGAGGAACGATAATAATGTTGGTAAAAGGCTCCTGCACCCCCCCTGTTTTTTTTCTTTTGTTGTATTTCACAGCAACTAATGAATGAAGTATGTCTGCATCCAATTTACATTTGTGTAAATTTAGCTGGATGCTTGCCTGCAAACAGTATATTTGTGCGTTTGTGTGTGTGTGTGTCTGTGTGTTTGTGTGCGGCCGTTCGTACATGTGTGCGTGCCGATATGTGCTCTACCTGTATGAGTGTAGTGTGTATGTGTGTGCGTGTTAGATGAAAGTGTTGTGTGGTGTTTACGCTAGCCGGAGTCATGCCGTGAACAATAAGAATCCTTGATCATACATCAAAGACTTCACATTGACACTCACATTGATACCTGCGCACACACACACACACACACACACACACACACACACACACACACACACACACACACACACACACACACACACACACTTCCTCTGAAGAAGGGGTGAGAAAGTTTAACCGTTCATCACTGTGCTGTGTTCTTCTTATAAAGTAAAACATAGCCGGCACCTCAGACAAACACATCTAGACGTTTAAGGAAGTTAAAGGTCGTATAAACATTCATTACATTCATAGGTGAGCTTGGCCCTTACGCACTCTGTATAAAGTCCATTACTATTTATTCTATGCTGCCCTAACTTTGCCACAGAATGCTCATCAATCAATTGATAACAAATCACTTTAATCATTAAGGGGACAGCAAAATAATATAAAAACACAATATCACTTCATTGTGTTCCTATGGCATGCTTTAGTCAACATTTACACATTCAGTAAACAAAAAACTACATAACTGTCATGTTCCCTTCAACTTGGTAAAGATAAAGTGAGTCCAGTATTCTTCCTCTTTTAGACGAGTTTAGCTAATCCACCAACTCTAAGAGAAATGTTCCTGGTTGGTGCAGGCCAGGAGGAGCATAGTGGGTTTATCAGTGTTTTTTATTTATTTGTATTTTGCTTATTTGATCCGTCACCTGTTATTGCTGGAAACAAAGTGGATGAGAACAAAGTTGTCGGATAGACAAATAAAACTATGATATAAGATAAAAGATCTTTTGAGCTAAAGGGTAATGTAATGATGGTTTATCATTACTTAGCCTCAATTCCATTACTGCTTCACAACCAGCCCAAAACCAATCTTAGCCTTTTTATTTCATAGAGGTCGATGAATTCTTACCTCTCTTTGTAATAAGATTTGGTTCGTTTGCCACATATTGCTTTTTTTATCTTAGTCTGTGGGAATTTGCTTCTGACCTGGACACACTTTGTTGATTTACATTCCTCCCTCCTACGAACATGACAGAGTGTGACGCTGGCAGCACAACAGATACAAAAACTGGTTGATGTGGTGAAGCAGCTTTAATAAATGAACAAACAGGCTCACAGGCAGACGGCTAGATGAGCAGGCACGGAGAAAACGATTAAGGCAAACGGGAATCAAGAACAAGGTTATCCAAAATCACAGAGGGAAAGACAGGGACACGAGGCAACAATAACAGATAATCCAACAATGAGTTGGAGGAGACTGTCCCCTTGTAAAAAAATGTGCCTAGACATCATCAAACCACGACCTTTCCATAAGTGTTTCTACTGTCTGGGTTTACTGTTGCAAAAACCATAGCAATGGGTGTCTGTAACGCTGCTGCTAGTTCCCTCTGTGTGCTTATTATTGTATCCACGACGACCTACAGCCAAAGCACGCCTGCCACCGTCAGGGACGTTTTTCATTCCATTCCGACTGCGCGGTCGTTGAGGTTGCAGGATTTGTTGAGCTGGAGAAAATGGCAGGTTTAAATGGTGCCTGGGTTAATGAGGAGAACAGGTGTTTCAGGAAGTGGGGAAACACGAGTATGGAGAGAGAGAACAGGTGAGCATGTGGAGCTAAGGATAAGGAAAAAAAAGTCTTTGGACATCTGTTGGACAGACGGAGAATGACACGCCCGTGGAGAGAACATGGCTTGTGAGGAATGAAAAAGAGATTAAGACGGGCCAATGGGGGACGGAGGCAGCAGATCGTGACACTGAGTCAGCTGAATGCACATACAGTATATCCTGAGAACACCCAAGACAATAACTAGCACAGGTTTTGATCTAATGGACATGGTTGATATATGTATTGCACGTAACCGGCATTACTGAACTCAACCTGCAATGTGTTGCCTTCCCATGCTACCGAAAAGTAATTGGCTGCAATACTGCAATACCTTGAAACCTCCTAAAATTTTGCCATTTTATTTGTCAAATTTATCTTCCAGCAAAAAATAAAACAAAAACAAGGCAAAAACTTAGAGAACCTCGACAGAAATATGGTGTAAAAGTGTCAAATAAAGTTGGTCAGCTGCTAACGATTAAACTAAAGTTGACATTTGTTGTACTATTAATCTGATTGGCTGTAGTTGAATGGCAATAAATTAAAAAGCCACAAGCCAAAGACTAGTAAGAGTTTTCTGTCACTTAAAAATCATAACCACTTTTCAGATAATCAGTGTTGCTTCAGTCCGTTTCTCTTTCTGCTCCTGTGATGAATTCCCTGCTTTGTATGGCACTGCCAGAATCTTCTGGCTGCTGTGATCCGGTGACAAATGAATTAGTTTCATTCCCTTGACGGAACTGAGACACATTTCAGTCACTCTAACAAGGTGCGGCCACTTTCTACGTTGCCCACTGAGCCGCTGACCCTTGGGTAAGAAATTTAATTAACAGAAAAATTGGATGAGGATTTTAGACCATGCACTGTGTTTGGTGGCAGTGTCACAGAGCTTCTCTGGCAGTAACAACAGACAGATATGATTAAAAACAACTCCTCCACTGCCGCCGGGCTTCTGGATTCACCTCAACTATTTACCTCAAGCACACAATGAATTGTGTGTGATTTGCAATCCAGTAAGCCATTGTTGTGCCTTGGCTGTTGGTGAGCCCATCTGAAATATGACCAAGAGGAGGAAAACAAAGCTACAAATCAAATGAGAAACACATTCGCCGGGTCAGACTATGTTTTATCGGAGTAACCTTCAAAAAGGCCACGAAAACAGCTATGGATTACAGTACAAGTGGAAATGTAGCAGGTGAGAGAAAGCAAAAAAAACAAACAGTGGACAAACATTGTGTACAACATGCAGGTGAACATGAAAACCTATCTTTTTTCTCCCTGTACAGAAAAGTCCTGAAAGGAGATCTGTAGAGTTTATGGCCTCTCCTGGCGTTCTCACACTCATTCAGTGAAATTGCCTTCTTCTACCTCTGAGGGTTCTAATGAAAACCCATCACATTTGATCCACATAATCCCAGTCGGGAAAAAAACACCAACTGCTGGACCTCAGATTGCAGTTATGCACAGAAACTCACAATGATGCACACAAACACACACCATTTTTTAAACCTGGACTCTGTATCAAGGGATTGAAGAGACATACCAGAAACTTGTCAGGGATGACTGGTTCATCTGACAAAAAGGTGTGCGTGTGTGTGTGTGTGTGTGTTTGTGTGTGTTTGTCTGTTTGGTCTAATCCTGGTGATTCAGCCATCAACAGTAAATGCCAACAGCAGATGCCTGAGGGTAAAATTCTTCTTCCCACCTACATATTGGAGTCCGGTGGCCAAACATCATAAAGTAGGATACAAAATCCACTCCTGCCTAAATATTTTGAGTAATGAAAATTTAGTTCCACTTTTGTATGCATTGCAGACTCATATGCATTTAGATCCAGCCGTTTAACGGCATTTATTTAACGCTACATCCTCCCTCAGCTTTGTTTTTTCGAAAATAGCACGGATTGCAATCAAATCTCTTATTGCACTGGAAACTGAACACAAAGCAATAAATATTCAGTAGAGTCAAGAGCATGGTTCATAACAAAGAATAGCAATTCAGTTGAAAAAGGCTCAGCTCTTTCTGTATGCACGACAGTCTGTGAGGAGCTCAGTGAAACCGCCAAAACAAACTTTAAAGTCCCAGGAGATCGGAGCCAGCAGGTGCTCCATCCTAATGATGCATGTGGTTTTGGTGAAGCCAGAGCCCATTCACTTGAAGGTAAGAGAGAAGGCTGGAGACCCTTTAATTCCATTCGCAAGACCGCTGTACTGCTGTCTTGATACAAATTGAATAGTCAATGTGCTAAATCAAAAGCAGCAAGCATATTTCAATTCAAACAGGCTAATTTTCCACTGACAAAATCATTTTCACAGCCTCTTGTTTCAGAACAGATCTTGTGTTTGACATCATCAACAATCAGAACAGGGGGATTGCTCAATGTACAGAACCATCCTCTTTTAAACTAGGAAAGATTAGGGTAGAACTTACTTTTTAAGTTTGGAATGGAATGTCACAAAGATAAGTTCAAAATACATGAAAAACAAGTATAAACAAAATGCTTGTTCCGTAGAAGTATTAATTTTAAATAGTGCTGTGGCTGAAATGTCAACGCCATCGCGTCTCCCTAGAAATAATGTAATAATGTAGTCTGATTGTAAGTAAGACAGATCGCTCTTCTCATGGGTGACTGGACCGCTCGCTGCAAATGACTCGACGTCTTTCCAGTTAATGGATGTTCAAGTTTTGATTCAGTGCCTACAGGAAGTGTGGAGTTGCTTTCAGCTGTCGACGACTTTTACATCGGCGGTACAATATCTAGATCAAAACGTTTACATCCCCAAAAAAAAAAAATATATAGTCATGAACTAAACAAACTTTATTTATTAGAATGGAAATAAAGTTTGTTTTTATTCCTGACACATAGACAAAAACTTGCACACATTCACACGGTGGAAAAACAAAATAATCTATGTAAGCACATTTCCTTTCCAAGGGATCAATGAGAAACGAGATGGGCCCAACACTTCCCCTATGAAAACTTATTGAATCAAACTAGATTTTTAGTTGAATCTGCACCAAATTGTCCACACTCATGAATTATCAGGTCCCCTAACATGACAGATTTCTTCATCAGGATCCATTACATCTTGAAATGCTATAGGGCGGCTGTGGCTGAGGGGTAGAGTGGTCGTCCTCCAACCTGAAGGTCGGCGGTTCGATCCCCAGTCTGAACCATCTGCATGCCGAAGTGTCCTTGGGCAAGATGCTGAACCCTCAATAGCCCCCCCATAGAATAACAAAGTGCTGCAAGTAGATGCACTGTATGAATGTGTGTGTGAATGGGTGAATGTGAAACTGTACTGTAAAGCGCTTTGAGTGGTCTTCATCAGACTAGAAAAGCGCTATATAAATACAAATCCATTTACCATTTATAGAAAGAGAATAAAACAATTTCCCAAATATCTAACCCCCTCATCCGGATCCACACCAACACTCGATGGGGTCTTTCCTGACCACACCCTTCCAGCAGGTTTTTTGGCGACCCAGCGAGTAGTGTTTGTGTAATGAAGCAAACCCACAAACAAACAAGCAAAAAATGCAGAGGAAAACATCATTTCAGTTTTCAGGTTTCAGTATGTTTTAATACTGTTTTTAAAGCGTCTCTAGTATTGTTAGTATTAATAATAGCATGGGTGGCAGTCGACTCATCAGTCACTTCTCATTTTCTATCTCTGTGATGATTTTGTCAGAAATGTAATCTGCAGCGGAAGATAAGGCACACGCTGTTCTTGTGTGGGCTACAGGCGCAGTTGGTTTTAATGTATTCGGTTTGGCTGTTTCTCAGTCACATGTGGGTGCAGGAGTATTGTTCGGATGAGCGTGAAAGCTGCTGGTTTTCTGAGATCCTTGTAATTATTCTCCCCCGTTGTTTTTCTTACGTGACATGTTTCACACGAGAACATCAAAAGTTCCTCCCCGTTGCACTCGTCTCTCACATTCCCTCAACGTGCGCTCTCTCTCTCTCTCTCTCCCTGCGCTGCCGCTCTTTGCTTCCTTAAAGCTTTCTCCCGCGCTCTTTCATTTTCTGCTTTACATCCCCCACCTCTCATTCACATTCTCAGCGTCTTGCTTTCATCTATTAAAAAAATTTGATTTCATGCTCTTTTTTTTATTGGTTTGTATTAGAACAGCATCACTCTCCGGCTGTCATTTTCTGCTTAATGTTCCCGCAGTTATTCTGTCTGTCCTTCTCCTCCCGTTCTCCCTCCATCCCTCCATCCCTCCAGCTGTCCTTCACCCTCTGCTTAAAGATGGATGGATGGAACAAAGTGGTTAATGAATCAGCGAATGATTTTACGTGTGTGTATGTGTGAGACAGACAGAGAGCGAGAGAGAAAGCGCGTGTGTGTATTCCGCATTCGTGTGTGTGTCTTTTGTGTGTCTATGTTGTGGACACGTGAGAGAGAATAATGAATGATTGGGTCTGTCATCTGTCCTGCTACGGCTTGTCACGATGTTAAATTCATTGGTACATGAGTGTGCATATGTGCCTTTGGTAGATGTGTGTGTGTCTGTGTGCGTGTGTGTGTGTGTTTGGGGGACAGGATATGAGGTTTTCCAAGCGTAGAAATGGTTTGCTCTGGACTGAACACAATTTAAATGGAAACAGCGTAAAACGTTATAAAAAGCTGTGGCCTAAAATACTGTAAAACCAAGGTGCGTTCAGCGTCGAGCAGTTGCACGGTTCAGGCTTACAGCATCAATCTACTGTGAGGCTCGCGACTGAGGCAGAATACACAAACCTATGAACACACGCACACGTATTCAGGTGTGTCTCCATGGACTCTACATTGCACAAATACAGAAATATGCTGATTTGTTGACCTTTTGATTGCACATTGGTTAGGAAAGCACACACACACGTAAATGTAAATGCTGATACACACCAAAATACACACTACCATGCCTGCAGAGATGATTAATAGTCACTGCCGCATTGGATAATGAACTGTAATATACATTATCATTTAAATATGATTTATGTGTGTGTGTGTGTGTGTGTGTGTGTGTGTGTGTGTGTGTGTGTGTGTGTGTGTGTGTGTATGTGTGTTTGTGTACTTAAAGAGTACCTGAAGTCTTTTCCAGGTAAACTGAATGTTTTTCATTGAAATCTCGATGGTGTGTCTATTGATGGCAGCATAGGTGTAAATCTTGACAGAGATTAATCCTGTCAGAAATGAAGGAGAGAACAGTGTTGTCAGGTAGAGTAGCTGGCTTCACAGGTTCAGCAATGCAAACTTGACTGTATTACAGCTGCTGATTTGGAGATATGTGTAGTGTTACTCACAATAGAACCTTATTAAAAGGTTTACTTTTTTTAGAAGTCTATACTGACAGGCCTGTATGCACTGTCAATTTTACAAGTTGTCATTTTAGTCAATCCATGTCACACTGGCTGTGAAATCGGGCTGTAGTTATTAAAAGAAAAAAAACGAACGTTGACTCTCTAAAGTCAACATTATTTTATCATTTTAACCTCATTATTAGACCAAACAATCAATGGGAATCTCTTCTAACAAATGCAGCCACCTACAACTTGCAAATTAACTTTGATATAGCCCAAATGTGAACCATTTTTACAGGTGGTCTGTGGCTAGAAATAGTGGCTTTATCCTGGAAGTCTATTAATGTAGTGTTTGATGATGTATGTTACAGAATTATTTCCTACTGATAATGGGTTTGAGTGGGGTTCATTCTTTGTGCATCTCGGCTTGGTCCTTTTCCAATTTCAGAGTACAGTTGAATATTTTTTTTTGTAGTTGTTGTTGGGATCTTGTCTTTAGGTCTTGTATGTGGATGTGTCGATGAGAAGATCAGCCACCTTGGTGTGATAGGGTTTCAACGACGTCTCAACGCAGGAACAGATCCACAGTGTTAAAATATCTGAAACCTCCCACTAGCCAGGTAGAAGCCTTTTGGTTGAAAGGTTAAACATCTGGGGGGAAAATAAGCAAGTTCAGTTTCTTATTGTACAACTTATAAATATATAATATGGATGACATTGCAAAGATCTCTGTTTTTTTACTTTTTGTCTTTATTTTTTTTTAGCAGGGATTATCGTATATTATCTGCAGCAGTTATATCAAGGTATGACTCGTGTTCTGTAGCTTGAGCTGCTTCCGCAGAACGGCAATATCAGCCAAGCCTAGACATGTGGCACTGCTCTGTTGATGGTTGTTTATTTGGTTGATCAGTCAGTTTATGACACTTAGGTTTAGTGTAAGGATGAGCAGTGTGGTCTTTAAGAGCCAGCTGTAGAGGCCTCGACCTGCTTCCCGCACCATTTACACCAGCATGCCCCATCAGCCACCTGCTCATGCACTGACACTGGTCTACATACGTTTTTTGTGTGTAGTCGTTGTCAGTAGTTGGTGATTAGTTCGCAGTTTGCTCGATAAAGCTCTGGCATCCTCAAAAACCAAAGGGCTGAACTGTGCTGTATGTAATTACATTTACTTTTATATGGTACACCTATGGAGTAATATTACTATAGCATTGCTGCCATGCTGGTTTTATTGTTCAGTCGTTTTGAAGGAGCTCACATTGTTTTTATCAGCGTATTCCTGCTGTAATCAAGCAGCGCTGCCCAGTGGTCTTATCTTGTGCATTCACATACAGGAGTCTGTAATTAACTATATGATCCATGGCTATTGAAACTATTAAGTATATTATCTATTAAAGCTTTAATCTCTCGCTGTTAGGCCTGTGGAACATGCATTAATGAAGCTGATACATTAAAAGTGACATCCTGGATGAGTTGTTCATGAATCATCATGACTTTGCTTTAAGTATTGTGAGGCTCAAAGCCGATCTTTACAGCCACATCAACAACTCTTATCCTGGAAATGAAAGTACATCGAGTGCGTGTACTTGAGTGCTTGTGGATGCACATGTTTTTGAAGAAGATAGTGAGTGCTCTTAAAGCACATTTCATGCATTTTCTTTTATTAAGAAAGACATGTGAGTAAAATCTATTTATTTCATTTAATATTTTAACACTGAATATAATACTTAGTTAATCTTGCTGCCACGTGTCTGTGGTTCTGTTACAACCACTGAGTGAAACTTAAAATTGAGATTGTTCTTTGTTATGCGTGAAACATCAGTGTTATACCGCAGGAAGTGATATGCATTTAAACACACACACACACAAATACAAACACACACACACACAAACACACACACAAATACAAACACACACACACACACACACACACACACACACACACAAACACATACACACACTGCAAAGATCAACCTAGGCTTATCATAATAATATCTTAATACGTTGGACCAGATTAACACTGTGCTTAGTTTATAAGCTTGTGTGTGTGTGTGCGTGTGTGTGTGTGTGTGTGTGTGTGTATGTGTGTGTATGCGTGTGTGTCCATCTATACCAGTGAAAAGCCCTGAAGGGTCTGTTTATTTCCCCAAACACAACATGTATTGATCCAGAATACATGAAACGTCCACAAACCCACACGGATTCCAAAACGCAAACAGACACACTTTGTCACTCACAGACACAGACACACACACACACACACACACACACACACACACACACACACACACACACACACACACACACACAATGGTGTACACAGGTTTGAAATTTCTATCTCTTATTTTATCTCTCTCCCACACACAACAATTGAAACGCCTAAATTGAGCTGATATGGGAGTTTTAGGGTTGAAATATGGAAAGGTTTAACCGGGCTTACATTGTTTTTATGGTTAACACCCACAGAGGAACACACAGAGACAAGCGGGAAGACAGAACAGGAACACTGGGGATAAGCTCGCTCTCTTTCACTCTCATACTCTCTTACACACACACTCACACACACACACCCGCGCGCACACACACACGCACACAGTCACAGTTGAGCAGCCGGTTGTCTGTAACAGCAACATCAAAGTAACTTCCAAGTATTTGTGGGGCAGAACAGAGGAGAACCAGCTAGAGATTGAGTTTGGCCTTTATGCTCTGGCCACAAAACTACATTTTGAATTCCCTACCCTACATCTCAGGTCCTGTTCCACTTTTAACTGGGAGTGTTATTCATCACAACACAAACACAAACTGCTGTGTTCAACCAGGTCTCGGGATGTCTTTCACTTATGTGAAACTCGTACCTACTGGCAAGCACTGATTTAATATCTTTATATTTGAGGCCAAGTTTTTTTCTTCAAGCATTAATTATTTTTTCATCTATGTGCCTTCCTGGGTTCCATACCATCTTGCTCTTCTTCACTGCATTCATTTCCTAATTGAATGCCTGCTTGATATTAAACAGAGCTCTGTATTCTCAAGAGTGTTGTTGTACTATATATATATATATATATATAGTACAGTATATTTATATATATATATACACACACATGTATACAGATATATATATATAAGATACAAAAAGAGATTTGTTCCCTCGTTTCGTTTTTTTCTTTGTTTATTTGATGTTATCTTTGGCTTTTTATTCTTTAACCGAGTGAAACTGCAGTCCAGGCGTCCTCCAGGTATTTGTTCCTCCTCGATAGTTAATGAGCCTCAGATACAAAGTGCGGCTCATTAACTTTCAGGGAACAAAAACCTGCGAGACATCTGCCCTTGACTAACAGGCCTCGACACCCCTTAACTGGATTACCGGGGTTTACGCCGGTGTTTACATCATGAATTTCCGTTGGAGGCTCAGTCATCAGTCAAGATTTGCTGGTAGTGTTTCAACAGATTCAGGTGTTATCGCACTGATCAGACTAATATCAGCTGCTCTGGTGCATGTAACTGGTGACTATTTTCTGGTTGAAGATCTGGTAGACACTGTCAGATTCTTCACTCACTCTTCATGAGGGTTTCCTAGTATTATAGTGGAATACAGGGGCGTTTCTAGGATTGAAAGAAAGGGGGGGCTTAGCCCCTAAGGATGTTGAATGTTTGCGCGTGCAGCGCGCGCCAATTTTTTTTGGGCTCATTTGGGGCTGCGGATATCCAGTGTTTCAGACAGTTCATAGATTGGTTCAATCAGAAAGAGTGTGATTTTTCTCTGTATCTTTGCTTGCATTCATTCAGTATAAGATAACAGAAGAGACAGAATTTCAGGGTCATTGTGAAATTTGACAACACAAATATGAACTTTTCTCAAATAGAGAGAAATAATTTTCCTGCTTGTAAAGGAAAGACGGATATACTTGTTTTGACTAGGGCGGAGCTGTCACCTCTGCTAAAGAATCTTCACATATCCATCTGGTCAATGAATTGGATGATATACCGGTACAATAGCGTTATGAGGGACACTATGACATTTAGTTTTAAATAGCATTAACTGATTATAAACATCAACATTCTATAGGCACTGATATTATTGTTTTAAAATACTAGAGATAGATATTAATGCAAAGAATAGAGAGCTTTCGATAGTTATTTCTTACATTTCAAATTTGCTCATTCACACTCTTGCTGACTGGAGACCAGGGTTCGAATTATCTTTTTGTCTCTAAGGGGGTCTCTATCTCATAAAAAAGTTGGCGCACCGCGCACAAAGCCTACCAAGGCTATACAATTAAATAGCCTAGGCGCGAGCAGCGCTTTTGCGCACGGTAGTCATAGGCTGTATATAACTTGACGCACGCACACAACAGACAGAGACATTTTTGTACAGGAATTGATTTATTTTAATTAACTTCAATATATTATTGATTGTAATAGTCCATATATATTTAATTTCATTACTGCCAAATCGGAGAGGAAACCCATATTTTCGGATCCTAAATCTTGTACTATTTTTAGTTTTTTTAGCTGTTAACCCGAAACTTGTCAGGGCCGAATATGAATTCGGCTCCGGTGGCCTTTTTTTCAGTGGCATAACTGACCGTGATGTTTCTTTTAGATGTAGATGTATTTATCTCAAAAGCATGTTAAGCTAAAAGCACACGACTTCTTCTTCTGACTTTATGACCTGTCAAATTCTTTGCATCTACTATGCGATTTGCTCCAGCCTAGTGGTGTGGGGGTGAAGTGCAGTCATGCTGAGTTCATGGGCGTCAGGTAGGCTACGGTCTGGCTATGTCCCGTGGTATGGTATACTATTTTAATTTAACGTCTTAATGGTAAGAGACCACACAGGGATGGATAATGAGCGTTATTTAACATTAAATTACAATGTCACATATGGCAGACACCTTCAGATCAGGGCTGCAACTAACGACTATTCTGATAGTCGATTAGTCATGATTATTATTGTCATTATGAATGACACAAATTCTCAATTGCTCTTATTTAGCAAACAGCTTTTAAATTTTGCTTGAGGTTGTTCGAGGCATGTGATGAATGAAAATAAAGACAATAAAAGGTCAATACTTCATTAATAAAAAATTTCTTTTAATAAACTTTGCTGCATATAAGGGTACTGTTGACACAAAAGAAAAGAAAAATCAAGCTTTTTTCAATTTAAAACCAAGGACAGGTAAAGTGCTAATAAAAAAATATTAATTTAAAATCAAGAATCCATTTTTCCTGTTAACAAAAATGACAGGGAAAATAACAGCAATATAAACATCCACAAACCAAACTACAGTCTTCTTCGGACTAAATAATTGTGATAAAAAAAAAAAAATGTTTTATGTGAAATAAACGTTTGTCAGGCAATAGGATAACATAACGCTTTTAAACTCGTTAAAAAAAAAAAGTTTAAACCATATTTTTGTAATGGATTCTAGAATCCTGCCCACAGGTTTACACAGGTATATACGTTCATATACTATAACATCTGACTGAGATGACATCTGACATCTGCATCGTCTCCGTTACGATGTCACACGTGCCTCCTCCTCAAATGCGCGTGTCATGCTTCCATGCAGAGCAGGTCCACCGCACAGATATTGCAGGTACTTTTTCTGTCGGGCCATGTTAAGAGTGAAGTTCTCCCGAACTTTTGACTTCCTGGTACGCTGGAACGGACGCACCCATTGGCCCGTGTTTTGACGCTATTGCACATGCACAGCTTTCAGAGAGAGGAAGGAAGCGAGATGGCTCACTCCTCAGCTAATTCCACCAGCACCTCCGGTAAAACGACTTTTTGTTCAGCTGCACGGCACGAGAAACACGCGCTATGACGTAACCAACGATTCATCGACGAGTAAATTCGACTATTTTTGTCATCGATTTTTGTAGACGACGTTGACTAATCGTTGCACCCCTACTTCAGATATGAGAGACCCCCTCAGATTTTTGACTTTGTTGCTTTCATGGGAGCTAGTCCTCACTCTATGGGAGCTCAGCCCCCTCTGGCTCCCACGTAATTCAAACACTGCTGGAGACATTTTCTAACAAAATAGCTAGCTAGCTAGCTTAGTGTTAATATAGCTCATTACAATATTCCCTTTCATTTGCCTCAAGTAAACCTAAATTTAAGCAGGTAACAATCGTTAGAAACTACAGATAGTCACATTCTGTAACCACCTGTACTTACAATTTCACTCCGTGCATCATTTACTATGAGCTAAACTCCTTGGCTGTAATCCTGCTGTCTTGATGAGAGACGTTACTTGACAGAGTGAGAAAGCCAGCGCAGCAGCGATGCAGACTCCCCAAGGTCCTAGTGCCTGGTCTTTTATTGTTAAGTATTATGAGAGGCTATTGGATTGTAATTTGAAGGGGGAGAAAACATAAAAACCAGAAACGCACTCACATATATAGCATGTTAGAGTTATAAATAACTTGTCCATGTGTAAAACAATAGTTTAATTTTAAAAAAAAAATTAAATTTTTTTTTTTTTTTTTTTTAAATCCCAATAATTATTTGGGGGGGCTGAACAACATTTTAGGGGGGCTTCAGCCCCCCTAAAACAGGCCTAACGACGCCCCTGGTGGAATAGTTACTGAAAACAGATGTGATCCGAGCCTCTGCTGATTGACTGCCTTCTGCCCCCTTACTCCAACACTATTCACTGTTTGTGATACCTTTTTTTTTGCAAACCAGAATCCAACTGTTTCATTGTTCCATTCAAATGTTTTTTCCCCCTTATGTTTCTTCAGTAGATAAAGTTAATTGTTTGTCATAAAATGTAATGGCAGTCCTCAGCATTTTCTGATCAGCTTCCTTTTGTCTGGCTTCCTCAGAGATGTGATAAAAACCGATTTCGTCCTTGCCACGCTTCAAACTGGTTTCCCATCATCAGCTGACCTTGGTCATGGTCAACACTTTTCAGAGAGACTCACACGTTTTAAAACTGCGCTCACATCCATTGTGAGGCACATTCGGGAAGTGTTGAGCTAGTATCAGCGGCTGCTCCCAGCCGAGCAGAACAGGTAACAATGGGACTCCTGCTCTCACAGTGCTGCTTGAGCGACAGAATGACTCCTGGCAAATGACAAATTCGGCAATAATACACACACTGGATTTCAGTGAAGCAGGAAATTCAGGGTGAGTGTGTGAGTGTGAGTGACTGTCCACCTTGCATTATCTCATTAATGTCACTCCACTCATTCACTCTCGCCCGGTGTAAACATGTGCAGCTGCCACGCAGAGAGGTCTGAGATATGAATCATTTAACGTTAGTTCTCATTTTAATGGCACAGTGGGTTTTATTGTAAGACTGACAGACATTTAGGGGTGTTGATTTGGCATTGACATTATTGGAAGCTCTACAACGTTTATTCTTGATGACGGATTTGTCATTGTGTGACACAGCCCCTGCTGACAGTGATTGGCCATTTAATTACGTGTGAGTGCACGTCTGTCTATTCGGTCGTGAAGGATTAGGGGTCATTTTGTCCTTCTGCTATGTTCACTTCCAAGTGAAAAGACAAGTCATGTCACACATCTTTAACAGTTTTCTTTGTTTTGTGCTGGATTATACCTTATACATCTGAACAGACTATACGAGAAGATGACACTATTAATCCTAGTTATGTGATTAGCATCATCATTCTTAATTTTTTTAAGAGTCAGTGATCCAGATGTTATAACCATTATACTGGGGGAATTGCATTGATAATGAACAGAGAAAGAATGTGGAATAATGACAGTGCATTTTTTACTATTATGCCAATTTATGTTTTACACACTACTACTGCCCATTTCTGTGTAACGGATAAACTTCAGTGAGTCCTTCAAACTGCCTTCAAAAAATTTGACTTGACATAAACTAGTAGGCTCCAGTAACAATAGAGTTTTTCTTCTTTCATATTAAATCTTCCATTAAAAATGTGGCTGTATAATGCTGTGGACCCTTCTTTCTTTTACTTAGCAGTATATTTCTTAACCCCGACAGAGCATTCAGTCTCATTTACACATTTATGATGGATATTGGTTTTTACCGCTAACCATGATTCAACCTTGTACATTTAAAAATGTCCAGAAAACATTATCTTGTGTATTTGTGTTGACATGATTGTGTGTATGTGTGCATACCTATCTGTAACAATCTGATGATGTATGGGAGTAGTTGTGACATTGAGTTTACCCACAATGCTCTGCTGCCTAGGGGACCATGAACTGTTACCTATCAAGGCAATTTACTTTTTTGCACACACGCTTGCGCACACACACACACACACACACACACACACACACTCATGACATATAGCAAATATGCATCGGCCTACATGTACGTACTATTAAACATCAAGACTGACTTGCCCTTTAAGATCCACAATACATATTGCATAACTCCCAGGAAAACAAATGGATTCACACAAACCTGCAGCATGACAAAAGACACACGCACACACAAGCCTATCCATCCATTTTGTATAGTCAGTTGACAGATGTAAATGTGCCCAGAGGACAGCAAGACTAAATGAAGATGCATTAGACCTTGTGTGTTTGTGTGTGTGTGAGTGTGAGTGTGAGTGTGTGTGTGTTTGTGTGTGTGTTTGTATGTGTTTGTGTGTGTGTGTGTGACACAGGGAGAGAGGTGCAGGAAGCAACAGGGACAGCTATGATTAATGTCCATTTTAAACATTCCACCAATGAACACTGGTGTCCCTATTGTATTCACCTGTTAGCTCTTCAAATGCTCCCTATTGTAATATTCATAAAGTTATTCATGTTTTTTAACTACATGTCAAATAATAGTGTCATATACTTTTTAATGTTCTGCTTCTGTGACAGTTTTCTCTCATGTCTCTGACACATTACATACATCATAGAAAAGCATATGCAACACAAGGAAAAGTCCCAACACAAATATACACTTACACAAGAGTCTGTGTGTGTGTGTGTGTGTGTGTGATCGTGTGTGTGTGCGCGTGCACACACATCCAGCTAAGCTGTGACAAATGTGTGCATGTGTGTATTGATAAAGCATGTGATGTTATTTCTCCATGTTTTGTCCCCATTGACACCGCTGCCTGAGGGCGAACCGCTCATACCATTGGAACTCATGCTCAGGTCGGGATTGTCATTGCAATGATGACAGGAAGGAAAGAGATAGAGCAGGATGTGTTGGCAGTGCTCTTTGGAGAAGAGGGACAAGCAGGAGCAGTGAGAGGGAAGTGGGGGGGGGGGGGGGGTGTGACAAGGGAGACTGGGAATGGAGGTGGCTTTGGACATTTTGAGGTTTTCTGGCAGAATGAGATGCTATTTTATCTTCTTTTAACCCTTTTCCTGAGGAGAGCCTGTCATGGTGGGCTGTGGAGACCTGAGGGCTCACCGAGCCCTCAGGTCCAAGTGTGCCGAAAGTGCACAAAGACAAGTGAGCGGAAAGAAAGAAAGAAAGAAAGAAACAAGAGACTGGCTGACTGACATTTTCTTTGCTGAGCCTGTATTTCCTTTTGTTCAATTAATTTGTATGATGCATTTAATACTATTTCATTTGAGTAATGCAGTTCTCACAGAGTGCCACAAATAACCAGCTACTCCGCTGGCTGCTTTCATATTAATTGGATACAGGTCAGGTCTCATGCACAGGACATCAGGGGTCAGGACATCGAGCTATTCTTTGGACACTAAGAACTAAGTACACTATGTGTAATTCAGTAATTAAATCAATTTATTCTGGTTTTAAATGGCACATTATACCTCTGCCATTGCCAAACAGCTAATTCAATCAAGTTGAACCAAATTTCACACAATCATAGATATCAGTTTACTACAAACCTTTTAAAGCAGCATGAGCCTTTCTATGAACTGTTCATCATTAAGTGGGAACCTAGTAAATGTTTTGTTAATACAAAAATAAACCATGACGTTATTAGTAAACCAAAAGCAAAGTAGTTAATCATAACTGATGCTGTAGTGCTTTAACAAAAACAGGGGACTATATTGAAATCATGTAGTGGAGCTCCAGAACACAGAGTGTGTCTCTGATGTGTCAGAGATGAAAGTCTTGGGACTCCAGATGATCATTTTGGAAGCAAGTTGTTCTTATTTAAAAATCTAGGCTGAACTGTCCCAGATCAAAAAAAAAAATAACATTTACACATGTGAATACTATTTCAGTGCAGATGTTCCTTTCAAGATCAAATTAATGTGCAGCCTTTCTCTGTTGGCTGATACAGATGTGGAATGTTGTTTCCTCAGTTTGTCCCCTGCAGCACTCAAGCCTCAGGCTAGGTCACTGTTTCCATGGCAACCTCCGGCCAGGAGTGCATTTTCCAAGTGTTGTTGTGTTACCATTGTAGCTCACTCCATTCAGAGAATTACTCTTTGCAAAACCCCAAAACTTACTATATTAAGAATTCAATTAATTATCATGATTTGATGAGTTTGTGTGCATGAGAGCAGTGTGTGTTTACAGAGAGTCAGTAAAAGAGCAGCTTCTGCTAGAGCGAGCTGACATGCAGGGTCAGTAACTTTGATGTGTCAAACTTCTCACTGTCCAAAGACAAGTGTTGCAGTACGAAAGTCTTAGAGAGGCCATGAAATCGTAATCCTATCCAAACACACCACATCCACAATTAACTAAATTGCACTGGACAGGGCGACGTTAGCACAAGGATACATGTGACTTGTGCAGTTGTTAAAAAATAAAGGGTTAGCTCAAAGGCTACGACAGAAACTCGGCAACACAGTGACGTCTCTTCTGGTACTGGACCAGCTGTTACATCATTTCTCTTGTGGATGATGTAATAAAAGCATCTTTAAGTGAATAGTGGAAGTTTGAGTGCAGCATGTGGCTCCACAGTGAATCTGTGGGGCGGTGAATGTGGTGGTGCATACATCCTCCAGCTGGATCACATGCTCTACACATCACTTCAACATTATCCCAAAATAAATCTCTTTTTTTTTTCAACATGACCTCAGGGTATTGCATGTGAACATTTTCCCGATGTAGTAAAATGTGGCCTATACAGGATATATATATATATATGTGTGTTTTTTTGTCTCCATGAGCACCCCCCCGGGGGCTCTGTATACGGCTGCAGAGGACTAGATTGATGGTCGGGAACATCTCTTCTGTTCCAGTCACCTTTTCATGTCTTAACCATTTGAACTGTTCCTGTCATCCAGCTTTTAAACAAGTTGGTCCCTCCTCCCCTGCTCAAGGAGTGAGAGAGGAAGAGAGGGAGATAAGAAGAGGGAGCATCAGTGGTCGAGCGAGCTAGAGAGTGAATTAAAAATACAGAGATCGGTGTTAGCCAGAACAAAGCCGCAAATCAGCAAAATGTTATTTTCAGATTGTTTCATCACGACTACGTTTAAGGGAGAAATGGAGACGCCCACACCTCCACACAATCCTATGGGAAGGTGCTGTATCGCCCTATTTAGTGTTAACGCAGTCAAAGTGCACATTTCTTGCCGTCCACTGTGGTCTCCCTTCTCTGCGTCTTGGTCAAACAAGCATCCTACACTGGCAGAGGACAGAGGACACAGCAGCGTAACCTGGCCGCTAAGTTTTTCGAGTCCGGTCCTCAAACTGTTTGCTGTTGTGTGCTGGGGCCTGCACACCCATCACCCAAAGGTTTGCATCCCAGGAATAACAAAGTAAATCAGAAAGCAGGGTCTCATCTGATATCACTTGTGGCTCACTATGCATTTGTTTATAGAAAGACCCTGAATAGAATGCCTGTTGGGAGTTCACACAGATTATTCTACACAATAACTCTTTGTCACATTTGTAATTTTGACAGAAGGAGAAGCGCAGGTGTAAATATAAAACTTTATGAAAGCAAAATCCCATTTAGCTGTTTTGCTTTCAGTGTGGTGCTTTATGGCTCATTGTCGTGACTTAAATCATGAGACAGAGCCGTCATTGATGCTGTTAGTTACACCTGAGCTTTTTGTGCTTTGACGAATTGAAACATCGTCTGTGAAAAAGGCCACGTTGTGATATTTATTTCAGTTGCGATAGGGAAACAAATGGGATTAAAAACGTTTATGTTGGAAATAGCCTGAGACTGCATCAAGATTCATACATTTCAAAATATATTTTTGGCATTCAGCCTTGAATTGTTATGCAAGAGTTAAACGTGGAATGGGGAGAGAACAGGGAAGACAAACAGCACAGGGCTTGGTCAAAAAAAAAACTATTTCGAACATGATGGCTGAAACTGGTTGATGATGCTTCATGCTCAGATAAATCTCTACCTTTGGTTGCTCCATACATAGTTTGCAAAGAAAACAATTCCTGCCCTGTGTCATAATAGAGTAATTCCACAATCTCCAACCCGGTTAGTTGGATGATATTCGTGATGCAGGTTGTTACATTGCAGGCCAGTCAGAAAAAAATGAAATTGGGGCATCCTTCAGATTTTTTGTTCAATCCCTTGTGCCATATTTGCTTTCTACTCAATGATACTCAAAGACAATTTAGAACTAATCTGCTCTACCCATTTGTTGGAGCTCCGGAGCAGCAACAAGAATAAAACAAAAAAGCAGAATAGAAGGAATAGAACTTAAAAATGAAATGACCTAAATTGTTTTTATCAAAGATATTTGAGGATGTTCCTTTTAAACGTTGTGTTAGACGTTACAGCCCTTGAAAACACTCAGTTCTCTGTTCTAGTTTTAGTGTCTCTCACAAAGGAAACTCGGATATCCAGGGGATTCGCCAGAGTTCACAGTCCAGCTGGTGAATGTAACTGATCCTGCGTGAACTGGGAATGCCCCGAGGTTTCCTTCAAGTCAGTTTCGCCCTGAACACCTTAAGGAGGCACTGTCCTAATTTGGAATTTGAACTCCTCAGCGCAAAGGAGCCCCGGCTCGACACAGATTTCTTGTCAGTGAGCTCCTCATCACAGCCACATGTTCATTGTTCTCCCACTCCACCCAAAGCACATGACCATGGAGCGGGTTTGCACAACATGTGTCGGGGACTTGTGAGCTTTGGTTTATTCAGTAGCTCTCTCCTCAACACCACTGCCGGAGACAAAATAAAAATAGACATTACCTCTTACCGCTGTCATGGCTGCACACTCTATGTAACAGATTAGGTTTGTAATGGAATTTTAGAATCAATCATAGATTAATTTTAATGAGTGGCCATTGATCAAACAGTAGGCTAATATTTCCCCCTGTAGCTCAGACCCGAATCCATACTGCTGAATTTAATGTTCGACTC
Organism: Limanda limanda; assembly: GCF_963576545.1. NCBI lineage: Eukaryota > Metazoa > Chordata > Actinopteri > Pleuronectiformes > Pleuronectidae > Limanda > Limanda limanda. The sequence goes on from NC_083638.1 coordinate 19,254,761, forward strand.
AAAATAAATGTAATCAGAGGGGATGTTTTACCTTAAACAAGCTGACAGCACAGTTGTACAGCTCTTAATTATTGAAAAGTCAGTCAGTCTTATAGAGCCCAATTGCAACATCAATAAAGGCCGGATGCCAACGGCAAGGTATTTGCACCCTGCTCTTAACTTACTGCTGAGAACCTTGAACTTTTACTGATGAGCCTTCTATCATACAAAACCAGTTTTGTTCATACTCTATTTTTAAACCTTTTTTACACTCGTGAATTAGCTCACGTATACACTGATTTGACTATTCTGTATTGCATCAAAGGATAATCAGTAAAGACACAATTTGACATGAAAGGGTAAAATTCCAGTAAAAGTCCTTAACTTCAGCGAGAGAGCTACCTTAAACATTCTTAAGGCTGTAGTAAGTAGTATTTGTTTAATTCATTCATAACAAAAATTTAACTTGCAGTTATTTATTTTTGTAAGTATATTTCTATGGGCTTTTATGGCCTTCATTTGATAGGATAGAGAGATTTTTATTGGTGAAAGGGGGAACAGGGGGATGACATGCAAACACTGTGGCCGCAACTCCGCTGCAGAGGCGCATATCATCATGGGGGCGGCAGTTCTACCAGGTGAGATATACTCCACCCCAGATATGTATTTGACATGTCCCATCCACTAACAAGGAGGAGGATGGGTTTATGACCTTTACTGCAGCCAGCCACTAGTAGGCAATCTAAATGCTTTGGCTTCCCTTTTTGAGAGCCTTGATGTCCCCTGTCTTTATATACAGTCTATGATTAGAATATTTTTAGTTACAGTAGACTTGGCTTTCTGCACCATGCCTGTTGGTCAATATACAATTACAAAACACATCTGCTGGTCTTTATGTTGTCGGACATCACAGCATGGGGATGTTGTGTTTTAGCAACCAATATTTCTTGGTTCTGAGCAGAGCTGGTGTTTAACAGAGTGTAGCTGCTACAGTGATTACTCTGTTTAGCAGGTGATTGATGAGAAGCAGTCCTAGAAATGTCACTTGTGGTGTTAATATATTTTCACCCAGGGAACATGGGAAAGGCAGAGTTAATACATTCTAATATGTTTACTCCAAGGAAGCTGAACAGAAATATAACTTTCAAGGGCCTGAGGATTTCTTTGATTCATGTTTTCGTCTTTGTTAAATGTGTTTTTTTGTTAAATGTGTATTTATGTGGTGTAGGTTTCAGAGGATGATGGCATATGTGCAGAGCTGTATCTAGATAGAATATATTTTGCTATTGCGGTGTTATTCGTGAACACCCAATTTATAATCCGGAGGGTTTGTATCCTACGCAACTTCTGATTCTTCAAGCCCTCAGGCTGTGGTTTATTTTATGGGTTTATCTGTGTTGTAGAACAAAGTGAAGTCTGTACTCTGATTGCCCTCCTTCACTGGTGATCACTGGGAATTGATGCAGGAAACATCCCTGGCTGGCACAGCAAAGAGGAAAATCCCAGATCCAAGATCGTCAAGCAGAATTCAGATCTGTTGTTCTCGTTATCTTGGACAGTGCAATCACTATTTAAGATAATAATCAGCTCTCTGTCCCAAAGCAATAAATACAGGAATGAAAGCTGTAATATCACTGGGACGTGCAGTGAGGCATGTTGCTTTGAAAATGAACCGAATGAACCATAACCGCACAGTGTTTGTTTGAGCCTCTTAGCAGTAGGCATTCCACACCTAAGTGTGGTTGCGTATTCCAGAAAACTTGATCATCACTTGATGCAAAGTAGCATCACTGGATCTGCTAATACTGCACATATTGCATCAGCATGTAAATAATATACCATGAGTTACCACTGTTTGTTACAAGAGTTGCAACGTATTTTCATTGTGAGATGTTGTTTCTATTATTTTATTGTTTCGAATGCCCATCAGAATGTCCTGAAGCCTGGAATAAAGCATTCACATGGTTTGCTTTATCTGGGCAATAGTCCAAATTCCAAAGATATTAAACTTGCTATTAAATATAACAAGAAATAAGCAGCAAATGCTTGCAAATTACTAACTGGAACTGTGAAAAGTTTGCTTAAAAAATACCATTAATAACTAATCCATTGTCAAAATAGATGCAGATTATTAATTGCATATTTATTATTAACATTCCAGGAAAACAAGTTTTCTAATGACATTCCTTTGGCAGCCATGTTACAGTACCTCCCTATGTTCTGTGACATTTAGGTCTGGACATTTTCCAGCATATGCGTTGCATATGAAGAATGCAGCAGGAGATTTTTGGGTCCCTGAGCATTTAGGCAACATTTGCGTTCTCACATACAGCCCCTCCAAAAATTTCAGAAGATTATCCAGACTTCATTGCATGTAAGGAATATTACTTAAATCCAACTGCTACAACTGGCACTCCATGGTCAAACTGGTATTACCATGAAACCCAATGCCTTTTTAAAGCCAAACACTAAATACAGTGGAAACCGGATATAGGGAAAACGGATATATGGTTCAAAAAGCTTGAGACAGAATCGTTCCAACAAAAACACTTTTTTTATAATGTGGTTACATTGATCCAGTATGTGTTTATTATTTTGGGTCTTTTTATGCATGTTTTGACCATAAAACAATACCAGCTCTGTCAGTAATTTACTAATCCTGAGCTGAATTGAATGAATGCAAACAGCTATGAAGAAAGGTTTTATTCATTTGAGGAAATATGGATCCCCATGTGGTGATCAGTGTTGATAGCCTGGCTGTAATCTCAAACAAATCTACGTTTAAACTGTAGCAGGTCAGAGACGCCAGCTGAGTTGGTGTCAGTGTGTGTGTGTGTGTCTGCCAGTCAATGACAGAGACAGGGAGAGAGACAGAGAGAGAAAGAGTGACGTGACGTGAGTGTGGGCAATGTGATATCACCCTTTTCTTAAAGACCGCTGTGACCTTTGCCTGAAGTTCTGGGACTATAAGAGCAATCAACCTCTTATAGTGATCAATTTGGCCCGGGACAACTGGGACCAGTATAAGTGGACTCCACTGTAGTTAAACTCACTTGCGAGGCCTCATTCGAATTGAGCCAAGGTGATCTGCTGGAGGTGTGATATTAGCTGTTGACACATTAAAAGTATGGGAGCACAGCAGGTGGTGAGGGGCTTGGATCATCTATGGCCCTTTGGCCACAGTTGGGCATGATCCCCATTAGTGTTTGGTTGGTTAGAGGTTTTATATATTATGTGTCAGTGAAACTATTAATACATTTACACCATGGGAGCAGTATCAGCGCTGGGGAGTCCATTTAGCCCAGGGGCTTTGGCATCTTTCCAACAGCAACAACTGTAATACATATACACCACCGGAGCTGAGTACAGGTGTTAATGGATTATGGATTGCACCCGCTGAGAGATGCTTTTAATGTGAACTTTGGGTCTCAGCAGAGATGTGTTCAGGGAGTGATTTATTCGGATTCAAAGGGTGGGTGGTGGATGGGTGAAATTAGGTTGTCTGCACTTTTTCTCATTCTTCTGAAGTGTTGAGTGTATGAACTCTGCTATAAAAGGGCACAATCAGCGGCTGCAGTATTGCAGACATTGTTGAGTTGTGAGTGCAAAAAACATAAGCGTTTTCAGAAAGTGACTTATTGGACTGAAGAACCTTTTTTTCCCCTGTTCTCCAAAGTTAGGGGACCAAGTCTTTTGTTGTATGAGCTAGAAAACTTTGACAGACATATTGAATAGATTTTTGAAGATGCATTTTTTTTTCAGGACCAAAACCCTGCCTGAGTTTTGAGTTCACTAAAAACACTAAAGCATTTCCCCATGAACTGTTCATGTTCATCTTCAAACTTGGTGAATATATTTCTAAGGATTCCGTGAAGTGCTGCGCTGACAGTGAAAGGTTGTGGAGGAGTGGTTTTCAAGACCCCAACCTCAACCCTAACCCATTTATTGTTAAGTTCCCTTGCCGTGACTTATTTAATAGGTTGACATCACTGTGACATCACAGACTGTGGTTTTGTGACGCACAAATGGGTATATTTCTTTGGAAAAAAAAACATATTTAGTATCACTTTAAAAAAGTGAATTGCTCTGCCAACATTGTTAATCAAGTTTTGAAACCCTGAAAGATATTCTCTCTTTTTTTCCAGACAAATTTAAAATGCCAACATCTGTCCAAATCCCTGTTTAGCAATATGTGCACACGATCTGACATTTGTTCTGGTTCCGCTTGGTTTTAACTTTACAGCCCTCTGGAAACCAAACAAGAAATTAGTAAATTTTGCCAGGTAGGGGAATCTGGATCCGACGAAACATCTGTTCCAACTTTGGCTGGTGGCAAGTTGCATGCTGTGGATACAGATATGGTTCACTCCAGTTGTTTTGTTGCTGTCAGGAAACTAGAGGTCATTTCCTCACTTATTCTATGTGTAGGATGAGTGACAATTCACAAGCAGCAGCAAACACACATCTTGATTGGTATAGATGGATGCATGACATTTTTATTATTTCATTATTTGTTACATTCATTTTCATTTCATTAAATCATTTTAGGTTTCAAATCTTTGTGTGTTTGCTGTTTATGTGTATTGTGCTGTAAATTTGTTTGTAGTTTGCCGTAATTATTTAAAAAAAAATTGTCATGCACCATTAAAAGCAATCACCTTTCAAGTCCAGCAATTTGAGTCACTATCGTGTTAATGCACGAAAAACTGTTCCATCAATGTTACCATTAGCTTAGCGATTCTCACTCTTTTTGATTGAATTTTATCATGTCCATTATTATATGTGGAAATCAATAATAGTGTGTGTGTCCCTAGTGCCCTGCATTTACAGTACAGGGGGAGAGAAAGAGGGGCGGCGGTTGGCTTTTATCCAGCAGCAAATGGATCCACTGTGCATCCATGAGAACGGATTCAAGGAGCCGTTAGCGCTACTATTTTATTAGATGATTGGCTTAAACACGTCAGCTTATAATGACAACGACTCTGGGACCGTGTTTGTAAATATAAGGTGACTATACATTCTACGGCTGCGGCTGAGGGGTAGAGTGGTCGTCCTCCAACCTGAAGGTCGGCAGTTTGATTCCCAGTCTGATCCATCTGCATGCCAAAGTGTCCTTGGGCAGGATGCTGAACCCCGAATGCCCCCCCCATAGAATAACAAAGTGCTGCAAAAAGATGCACTGTATGAATTTGTGTGTGAATGGGTGAATGTAAAGCGCTTTGAGTGGTCATCAAGACTAGAAAAGCGCTATATAAATACAAACCATTTACCATTTACTAGTTGCTTGTTTGCTGATAGATCTTTATCTATACATGATACCGACAGTTATTGTTTGTGTGTGTTACAGTATAGAAACTAGTAGTATAGAAAACCTGCACATTGTGGTATACTTTCATTTGTTGTTGACAAACCTAGTGAATACTGAAGAAGACTATTGTCTCTGTTGAGTATTAAACAATTGTGTGAGAGTATTTAAATATATTGTTAAGTGTCAGAGATGTGCTACTATATTGATATTTTTGTCGTAATGAGTTTTCTTTATAAAATGGCCTTTTTCTCACTTGAGCCCTTCCCCCCCAAACATGTCTGTGCAGCTCCCGGCCGCGGGACAGAGCCCCTTAGAGGTCAGCACCACACAAATAGATGGTGACATGAAGTTTTAATCGTGTTCACAGCCTTAACTGCACTCCAGTTAGAGAGTGTTAACACTTTGTATTGTGAGCAACAAGAAACTGTCTCGCTGTGTCCCAACTCATTGGCCGCCTTCTTTGTGCGCCGACAACAAAGGCCAAATACAAACTAGATGGTCCGGTCGACAGAGGGGTTTTTTCACAATGGGCGCCACTTGTCCCGCCCTTACGGCTGTCGCTTTGCAACAGAGCGGCAGTTTGAAAAAACGAGAACATTTTAACCCACCTCGGTTTTTTTAACAAGTTGAGGCGCGACACTTAAAAATGTTTTTCACCAAAGTGCAAAAAATCATGTGATAGGTTGGATCAACACTCTGGAGCCTTCATAACCTGGTGATGAAAGGATGCATTTGTCTGTTGCATTCGTAGGAGCCTTCAAAATGGGACATCGGTCTTCAAATACAGCCTCTGAATTTAGACACAGCTATGACACAGCTTTGCTCCTGCTATGGATTCATGCTTTAGTTGTTTGATAGTTGTAGAGAAAATGAAAGTCGTGATGGGAAACTCATTAAATGTATAATTTTCCTAGAGGAGAGGAAGAAGACATTAGAAAGGATCAAACAGAAAATAGGTTGTGATTGTGTTTGTACAAGGTTTCTGTAAGACACTGATTTTATAAGTAATTAATAATTTATTAATCTTTTAACCAAGGCCTTTATCAAAACCTCCCTCACCCCCCCCCCTCTGTTTCCCTCACTTCCTTTTTCCTTCTGGCTCTCATCTTTTCCTTCCATCATCCTTGATCTGTTCTTTCCCTCTGAACGCAACATGTCCTTTCCTTCCTACCTCTTCCTTTTTCCTTCCATTTTCGATTCCGCTCTTCACTTTGTCCTACTTTCATGTCATTGTCAGCTCTTAGCCTCCCTCCCATCACCTCTCTGTCTTATTCACCTCTGCATTGCTATTAAAATGATGCCCCCGCCTAGAGTTGCCATAGCAACCTGCTGACCTGCCCCAAGGCTGTGAAGTGCCGGGGGGGACAAACTCTGTGGAGGAGTATCATCAGTCATTTCCACTACACAAAACACACACACACACACACACACACACACACACACACACACACACACACACACACACACACACACACACACACACACACACACACACACACACACACACACACACACACATACAAATATATTGACTGGGATACAATTTCCCCATCAGTGTTCTTGTGGCCGTCCTCATAGCATGTATATCGAAGGTCACACACTCCTCAGGATACCATTGGAAGTTCCAGCCACTGTGTGAATGCAGGAAATTTGCCGTATAAATTAGGAATAAGAAAATGTACCATTCTACTCTATTTTAACAACTTTAACACAAGGCAATACCTGTATAGGTTACCACCACCACAAGTTTTTTATACCAGAGGAAAAAAAACGTAAAAACTTCAAAATGAAGTGTACACATTTTCAGTGATTTTGGATGTTGGATTTCTGTGTTTGGAACATTTTTATCCTGCATTGTTTTCAGGGCTGGTAACGAACACTCTAAATTTACAAAGCTTCACATGAGACCTAAAGAAAAATAATAAAAGATTGTTGAAAAAAAAGAATGTTGTACTTCCATGTACTTCAGTACGATGTAGCGGTTCATAGATGTTTACTTTGAGCTTGGCCTCAAATATAAAGATATTAAATCAGTGCTTGGCAGGAGTAGGTAGGAGTTTCACATACGTGAAAGATAAGAGAATACTCAAGGAGACATGAGTATGTATGTAAGGAGACATGCTTGATGCAAAGTATACAGTGGCCTGGCGGTCCTGGTTGATGGAATTCACAACCAGCTGCAGGACTCTGGGCAGCTTCACTTGTATCTGTGGATTTACGCTAAATGGAGTGTGCGTGAGGAAAGAGGATATGGTGGTGCTTTGTGTTAAAGGAGCTGGATCCCAGAGGGGTGTCATGAAGTCCAGGTGCCAGATGAAGTGAGGCTGGATGGATTTACATTGATCTTACCATACTGTAGCTTAAGCACAAATCCGGGCCTGTGTAATGACCCCTGTGTAAACCCACAGCCCCTGTAATCAGTGTCACATCATCCGCCTCATCAGCTCATTACGTCTCATTGTTTCAGTCTGCGGAACCTTTTATTTCGTTGGAGCTAATCATCAAACAATCAGTCTAACAATCAGTTATTCAATTAATCAATCGGTCAATCAATCAAACAAACTTAATTACAGCACATTTCTAGAAAATGATAGCAAATAATACAGGCGATTGGCAAATCTTGGAATCCTAAAAAAATGTATTAAATTAGTTAAAAACATTTAGAGACTAATGCAAAGCAATCGACTCTAGAAAGGAAAATAATAAAATAAAGTTAAGATGATCAAATATATATAAATAAGAGTGACATTTTAGTAACCCTCCTTACATTTGGCCCAAACCTAAACAAGCTTATTTTTCAAACTTCCTATAATGTCGAAGCACAACAACATGATTATCAAAATACCTGAATTTTGCAATCTGTTGCGTGACAGATATAACAAACAAAATATATAACAATATAACAAAATAATGCATAGTTTTAACATTATAAAGGTGAACAAGATAAATTCATAAAAAAATCTGTTCATTAATATCTATTTTATGTTAAAAATATATAGTTTTAAAGCCCTTAACCTTCTAGTGGGCAAGTATATCAATATAGCATACTCAGCTAACTGATCTGGTCATAATGAAAAAGCCGTGGTCATCCGTATCTCAAATCAGTTTTACATGATCCTGCAGGTAATCCACATGTTTGGCACAATATGAAAGAACCAAATGAGTATAATGTGATTAAAAGTATATCCAGACTTTTCAGTTTAACATTAGAGGAGTGAAAAGGGAGCAATCTTTTTGTCACTATTTAAATGGTTTCTCTCAGAGCTGGAGGAAAAATGCAGCTGTAGTTAAGTAGAGATTATCTGCATACTGACAATACTTCTGAGCACTTTATCCTTTCCCAAAATCCCCCCTGATTCTGTCAGATGACTTCTTCAAACATCAGTTCAAATGAGAGAACACCTTTGTGCATCAAGCCGGCTTGTTAAAATGCGGCAGGCTGGCAGAGAGAGGACTGTGCGGTCACATAAGTGTGACTAATGACTTGGCTCGGACACGATTCCTTTCGTTCTCTCTTCTTTTAGTCGCTTCTTTCCCTCCTTCCTTCCATCATTTAGTCTGTGCTTTAGTTTGGGCTTTGAATTAGGTTGTGTGCCTCACCTTGTTATAGCAAAGCAGGCAGCACAGAAGACAGAGTGGTCAGCTGAGTGTGTAACTTCCCTCTGATTCACGACTTCATACAATCCAAATAATGAGTCAATTAGAGTAAATTATACATGTTTAGTGTCCACTGTAATTAGTTCACCTCTCTCTTCTTCTGTCTGACTCCTTTTCCCAGCCTGCTTCCTCTTCCTCTCTCCGCTGGAACCATCAGGCTGTCTCGAGTCTTTCCGCTCTCTCCCCAGTCTTATTCTCTCCTGTCTGTCTCTTCATCTTCTTGTTTTCTCCTCTTCCTCACCCTCTTTGTCTTCCTCTCATCCTCCACCCCTCCCGCTTCCTCTCTGTCCTAGTTCTCATGGTCTCCTGGTGAAGCCTTGTCTTATTACCATGCTAGTGTTTAATTGGACCAGTGTACACAAACACACAGATCGACTGACTGAACACACCCTTACATGCAGTCACATGGCACCGTGCACACAGGCGCATGTGTACACGCACACGCACACACACACAAAGTGGCTATTTGGAAACACATTATGTGCACACACACCCATCAAGTTAACATGCTCCAGTTGTACAAATACACATAACACACAGTGCCCAGTAAGTTACTGTGGAGTCCATCCAGGTTGTACTACAGCTACCGTGTTGCTGCCCCTTCTGTGGCACTAAGGCGCGTTGGCTACAGTCATGGATTGATTTTGGCCCAGTTCGACCATGAGCTGCCTGTAGCTGCTGCCACAGTAGAGTTAGTAGAGTCATCTGAGGAAGAGGCAGCAGCAGCAGATGCACATTGGAGAAATGTAGGCTAGACAGACATCTGAATACTGCACAGTCAGTCTCACATAGTTTTAGGTCCATATAGAAAAACAATCACACACATTGTTCATACACATACGTGGTCACCTCCTACTGTAAAATATGAGCAGTTTGAATGTGAAGGATTTTAGGAGATATAATTATAAGGGTTTGGTTGGCTGCTTGGTTCTTCTGTGGAATGTTGATTGTTTTATTTAGTTGTTTTTTAATTTAATTTTACAGTTATGTTTATGTAAATATGAGTAATCATGAACAATTTCCTGTTTTCCTCTCTGTGTTTCAGTCCTGCCCAGCCACACATGTGGCACCCCCGGCCTCATTCCAAACGGGGTCATCCATGGTACGCGGTACAACATGGGCGACAAGATGCGATACAGCTGTGAGTCAGGTTTTGTATTGGAAGGACACAGTATCCTCACATGCATTGTATCACCTGGAAGTGGAGCACAGTGGGACTTCCCATCACCATTTTGTAGAGGTAAGAGGTTTCTTTCTTTCTTTCTAATCACTGAGGTCGTTAGAGAGGAAGATGAGAAGAACGGGTGTATTGACTTCTTTTAAATGCACAGCAGGGTCTGACTCAAATTATGCCCCAAATTTATATAAAGCAGATAAAGGACAAAATCCTTTTAGCAAATCTGTGGAGGTTTTCACCATCTGAGTCAATAGATAGAAAAATTGCATTTTTGTGCAGGGTATGTGTCACCGCTCCAATGCATTTCATTAAAATGTGCTTTATGTTAATTTATCTATAACACATTAATCTGTTATATGTTTATTCATGAACAGAAATGAGAAACCCCAAAATGGTTTATTTGATTAAGTGTGTTTTTATTTTTGGTACTAGTATTAAAGTATTTTACATTTACATTTTGAAAAAGCAATAATCAGAATTACAACAGTCAAGGCAATTGTAACAAAAATGTTAATAAAAAAGATAAAAGAGAAGAAACAAAAATATCAAGCCAGCCCAGGAAAGACAACACCAAAATCAATGTATGAAATAAATTACAAAAACATGTGTTTGTTAAAGAACTGCTCCTCCTTCTCATTCTGTCCTTCTACCACTTTGTGTGTCTCCAGCGGAGGGGGCATGTGGCGGTACGCTACGAGGCACCGCAGGTTCAATAACCAGCCCTGGATACCCTGCAGAGTATGACAACAACCTGGACTGCACGTGGTCAATCCTCGCTGAGCCAGGGGACACCATTGCACTCGTCTTCAATGACTTCTTGTTAGAGGACAAATATGATTTCCTGGAAATCGGTGGAACGGAAGCACCAAGCATATGGTAAGATACATTTCATATACAGACCACAAGGAACTGATCACATTTTGGTAGTAAAGGGTCAAAAGGTCAAGGTCAAATGACCTTACATTGTTTTGAAAACATTACATCAGGAATCCCTAGAGAATTTAATAACATGTGGGTAAAACCTTCACCTAGACTTAAGGTTGACCTGAATAGAATGCGGTGGTCAAAGGCAAAGATGACTGCGACCTCACAAACCACGTGTTTGCCTGTAAATGGTCTGTATCCATTACACGCTTCTATAAATCTTGATGACCACTCAAAGCAAGTACGAAGTATGTTAAGTTCATCTTGAGGGAATGTCTTCAAAATTGGTACAAATATTAGATTTTTGAGCCTTAAGGTCAAAGGTCACAGTGACCTCACATTCCTGTAAATGTGATGTATTAGGATTCCCTGTAGAGATGTTCATTATATCTGGCAAAATATACTTTGACTCATTGATGACCCAATTACTATTTGGTGGTCAAAAGTCACTGGGACCTCTCAAACTGTTCTGCTTTGTGAATATAATATCCCAGAAACATCTCAAGGGAACTTTTCAAATTTGGCACAAGGGCTCACTTGGACTCAGTTATTAACTGATCCCATTTTCTTGGTCAAAGGTCAAAGGTCAAGTTCACAGTGGCCTCACACAACATGTCTTTGCCCTCTTGAATGTGATAGCTCCAGAAGGGAATTCCTTCAACTTTTGATCAGTTGTCTCTTGGACACAAAGATGAAGATATTCGATTTCCAAAGTCAAAGGTTAAAGATTATAGTGAGCTTATATGAATCTGGGAAAACTATTATGTAGAAATATGTACATGTTTACTGCACTGGTTGTCAGAGGAATACAACTGCAGTGCGGTAGTTCTAGTGATAACTTGAAATCAAGTTTACAAAATGAGTGGCGCCTGGGTTCTCATGCAACTTTTTTTGCAATCTCACACTTTTCTTAAGGTTTTTATAGTATTAGATTTGCAATGGCCAGATTAAGAGAAGAGCCATGTGTTTCATTTTGGAGTAGCAGGGATGATGTTTTTTATGTAGATTGTAAAAGAGGAACAAGAATCCACTCTTGGGGAACACCTACACTTGTTCTGAGGGGTCTTGACTTTGAGCTATTCTCTGAGTCGAAGGGTTGAATAGGACGGTTGGGGTTCTAACACTTGGACTTTTACAGTAGTAGGTGTACATCAGAAATCTTAACAATTTGTTTTAGTTTGCATTGCAATTCATTTGAAAAAAATGCTCATTGATTTAAACACGAATAAAACTTTCTTTAAATATTTTGTTCAAGTATCTGTATTGTTTCAGAAGCATTCGTGACATAAGCCATTGAGCAACAATCGTTTATGTGTTGAGCAAAAGCTGCACCAGTAAAGTACCAGTGGATTGTTTGTGAATATAAGATCTATCTGTTTGGTGTTGTAGGACTACGAATCAGATGATGTAGATTAAACTCTAAACACAGTTTCTTGCAGCCAGATGAAAGTGAATAGAGAAGCATCGTGTATAGTGAGATTATACAAAAGCGAACCATTAATGCACTGTTCCATCCCACAGGGGTTAAATAGTCATTAGAGCTCATTATTCCATTTGGGCTGACAGTGAGTCACACAACACAGCAAGACGACTGGATGATGCTACAGGCCAATATCCAATGCAGCAACAGACGTACATCAATCAGCATTCTATTGCTATTTATTACTCACTGCAGTGTAATCAGTGGATTCTGTGCTCCGATAACATTTATCTTTCTTAACATAATCGAACATCATTTCTTCTTTTGTCGAGCTCTTGTCAATCTTTGAAGTTTTCGCACATTCTCCTCTCTCTCTCTCTCTCTCTCTCTCTCTCTCTCTCTCTCTCTCTCTCTCTCTCTCTCTCTCTCTCTCTCTCTCTCTCTCTCTCTCTCTCTCTCTCTCCGTTGTATCCATTAACAGTGTTGGCGTATCTCTGCCGTTGCACACTGCTGTGCCTATGGGATGGTTATGATGATTTACATGGCTGTAATCGTACTGTCTGCCTCGGAGATACTTCCTGTTGTGCTTTGTGACAAACGTTTAAAAACCACTGAGCTCCTCCCGCTAGCTGAACCAGCCTTCTTCTTCTCCACCGACCTGAGCTCCTAGATGAGGCGGTGGCACGCTAACGTCCTGACAGGAGATAACTCTTCCTCCAGCTCCTCCGGTCTCGCCTGCGCCTCGTTGCCTTCATCCTTTTTCTTCCCTGGAAAGCTTCTTATATTCATAGCCTTCAAGTCTTGCCTCAGTGAATTAGCTTGCTAGCTACCACCAGATGCCACCAATGACAAGCCCTGTAACCGGGTTGCTCTGTCTCTTGCTCTCTCACAGTCACACAAAATGTACGTGGATGTATTGTATGTGCCAAGTGGGTGAAGTTAATCCGCTGCTTGAACGACACACAGTTATTCAAGCGTTTTTTTGATCGACAATAATGCATGACTGCAGAGACACATGAACGAAGCCATGCAAGTTTTGTCATTATTCTATTAGATATAATGAGTATTATTTCACTATTATATATTTATATCTGGGATTATTCATAAAACATTCAGGGCTATAGCCTGTAGACATCCAGGACTAATGTCCTAGACTAGAGCCTTCAGTGTTCTGTTAGCTGACTCATGGACCAGCAAAGAGTTTACATTTTACTGCAGTTTTACCCGATTGTTGGGAAGTATAGCTACAACTAGGGATTGAGGAGTCCTGCAGATTTTCCCAATTTATTTAAATCCCACAGGGAAGGTTGTTGTTTTCATTCGTATTTTGTTTCTTGGCAATAAAGCCGACATTCTGGTTTACTACGCATATCCAGGTTTTTAGATTTAGAGTGCTTTGGGGATTGATTTTGGTTTGTTCAGAATATCACGCGTGTCCTTTGAAGGCTTACACGTGTTTTTGCAGGAGTGGAGGCAGCCTAAAAGAAGCCTTTTTCAAGTCGATGGAAATCATGGAAAAATTTAAAGATGGGAAAGTGAAAAGCTGTTTGTCTTTCTTCACGGTTTTTGATGGAATAAAAAAAACAAATACCAATACAATATTTGAAAACATTTTTCAGACCTAAAATAAAACAAAGTCCACATCAGTCCACAATAAAGCAAACAGCTTCTCTACTAGTTTTTATCCAGAAACATGTCGACTTGCCGTGTGGTGTGTGACCCACAGTGGGAAATATCCAGATCAGATGGTACCGATATCCCAGAAATGCAGAGATAGCATCTGGTGAATCAGTACAAATTCTTAGATAGTTAAGGGTTTAAAATTTAATTATAAACGTCCCTAGTTTACATTAAGGAGGGATATTTTGAGGGGAGCCTAATAAAGAAGAAAAGTTTTATTAATATGTCTTTCTAACTGGTAAATATGTTCCCTAAAAAGACATTTATAGATCACTTTGTCCTGCAGAAGCAGTCCCATTCTTCATGTTCCATTTACTCCAGCTGACATCGTCTGCCATGTGTAGAAACATTTTCGTGATTGTGGTGCAGCTTTGAGAGGCATCGAATGGAAAGGTCGACAGATAAGGAGGCAGAGAGAATTGCATTAAATGGAAACAACAGGAACAGAGAATAATTACACATTTCGTCCTGTCACCAGCTGAGCAGCACACGAACCATGGCATTGTCATGACACCATTTCTCTATGTGTGTGTGTTTGTGTGTGTGTATATTTGTGTGTGTCAGGTCTTAAGTGGCCGCCTGACAGTTTGAGCTGCTGATCATTCCTCTCGGCTCTGACAGATTACACGCGCACACACGGCTTATCTCTGACGGTATAACATTCAAGGACCACTGTCAAACCCCCCTCTGCAATGCAGGGGAAGACAGGGAGTGTACAGGGGAGTACAGCAACATATCGACACCAAACAGTGACTGCAATATTTGAAGCTTCTCATCTTCAGGATTCTCAAAGTGTTGCTTTTACGCCCAATTATTTGCATTAATAGGTCATCTTAATTTGAACACTAGATTACAGTAAGCGCTAGGACAAATAAATGTTGTAAACTTCAAAAACATACTCTTTACATGATGTTATTTCCGCACATTAAATAAATGAACAAATTTAACCACAAACACAATTCTTGTAATGTATTGGTCAACACATTAAAATGCATTATATCAATGTGCACTGTGTTTAAGTAGGCAGCTTTGGTGCAGAAGCAGAGCAGAGACTGCTGGGCAAAGGTCTCAAGTTGAAATCGAACCAGAGCTGTTTGCAATTTTATGGTTTTTACCCTCACCATCATAGGTCTCTGAGACACCATGTGTATTTAATCAAAGTTCACTGATCTGGGCCTGAGACATTATAGTTATAGAAAAGGCAACTTAAATGGGCTTCTGCCAATCTCACGATCTCATACCATTCTATGTGCCTTTTCTCAGATGTGGGATTAGTGATGACTGATGTTTCCACTGAGGCATTTGGTCAGGTCATTGTGGAAATGACTGACACCTGACAGGACCACTGTGACAGGTTCTTCCTGTTTACTGAGAGCTTGTTCTGATTGGCTGTCCCAAAAGCAATTTCCTGTTTCATGTTCCTGTCTGGTAGCTGGCAGGTTGAATGTCAGGTTGTCTATCTGTCACATATAAGCATACACACAAAACCCTGCTGCGCGCACACACATGTGGGTTTATATGTATCTATATATACACTTGTATACACACACACACAGAGAAGGATTTGAATTCAGAATATCAGTATAAGGCCACGTCACGCCTTTCCTTTTATTCTTTTTTTGAGACTGAAATTTTATTCCTGTAGCTATTTACAAACTAATGCGTCATAAGTTTCTATGTGGAGAGAGGATATACTAGTAGTACATGATGCAATGACCCATGAGGGGGTCAGGCAGATAGAAAGACATATTTTGTAAGACCTCCAAGCATTTGTGGAGCCGGTACCAACTGTTATCCGATGTCTGTATTCAACTCTATGGCTTATTGTGTTTATTTCTCCATGCATCTCTCTATTTAGCAAGTGCAATGTCACCGGGTCACATGTTTCTGTGTATACAGTTGAAGAGGTCATCAGTCAATTTCATTGCTGCTCATATTTCACATGAATCAATATGGAGATGCAGATTCTTTGTGATTTGTAAACTAAATTCAGAAATGTAGAGCAGATTATTTGTCCCAGCAGCAGAGTTTGGTTTGTATAGAGGAAACACCTTCTGTACTTTAATCAATATTGTTGTGATGCATAATGAAACTCGACATATGTGAACTACCTTCACATCTGTGGATATATAATTCGAGTTAATTTTGCTGTATAATCAAATGAAAACGTTGACCAATGACCTGGATTTCTTGAACATATATGAATACTGGATTTCAGAACACCAAATGTGTCCAGTCAACTGGTAATTGTTATTAATTGCGGACATGCTTCAAGGTCAACGGTTAAAGACCCTGACTGTATTTACAAGGCGATGACTTTGGACTGTCGGTGTGAGAGCCTCCTTAAACGGTTGTGCAATTATAATTAATTCAATACCAATGTACTGTATAACCTCAGCTACACCTACAATACACCATCTTTATGTGATTGGATAAAGTCTTACTGATAAAAAAGGAATTCACCAATACCTGTGGACGTTCTGTTGCAACTTTGCACTGTTCTTGAAGCCATATTTATTTAGCCATATGCATATAATGAACACAGAAACAGCTTCTCTTAAATAGATTTTTCCCAATGCTGCTGTATCTAAGCTGACGGCAGTAATCTTCCAAAAAAAATATTTTTATAACTAAAATGAAGTGTTTAGATTCATAACGATACATAAAGGCATCCTCTACTCTTAAACCACTCTCTTTTCTGAACTCTTCTTAACCTCTGCCCTTCTCCCCTTCCTCAGTCTTCCTCTCTCTTCTGTCCTGTATATCTCAACAGGCCCTCTGGCTGTCCCTTCCACTTCTTCTCCATCTTCCCCTTCCCCCTTTCCCTGCTCCTCTCCTCCTCGAGCTCGAGTCTTTCAAAACCCAAGACAAATTGAAATGCTGGAGGAACAGCAGCGTACTGTCATTTTCTTCAACTGAATGAATTCTTACACTGCCAAAGGCCATTATATCTAAATAGCACAACCACCAGCAATTAATCATATTTTATTCTTTATTGCTCACAACATTATTCACATGGATTTTAACCTATAGTTGCTGGTGCGGAAAACTCAAGAATTTGCCAAACCGTCACGCTGGTATTCAGAGATTTGTAAGAAGCAATAGATTATTGTTATGGTGATACAAAGAGTTTGATGGAATCTCTGAATTCTTTATTCCCTCTTATTTTTTACAGACGTCCAATTAAATCAAAGGCTGTAATTTTCATTTTTTTCTAGTTTTTGACCAAAGGGCTCACAACACAATGTGATGAAGTTAATCTTCACTAAATGGGACTCACACCTTAATCTATAACACCTGCAAGGGATAATAACTCTTTCCTCCGTTTACATTATATTATATTGTACTGACTTTTATTCATAAATATTCCCTTGTTTCCTTTTCTCTTTTAATCATCTTTCTCTCAGATTCTCATGTCTCTCTCTATCATAAACAGAAAGACGCATGCAGGCACACACAGTGTTGGATTTTTTATTATTTTACTGGCTGTGATAGAAACAGTAGTGAAGTAATGCCCATTCAATCGCTCATTTTCTATTGGCTTGCCCATGTTATTGTCTAGTCATCTAAACAGGACAAAGTCCATTTATTCATGCTGCACATTGAATCTATAGATGTCAACTTTGTGAGAAACTCGTTCACCTTCTGCTTCCAGTTCAAGTCACAGTCAAATCAGATAGGAGATGTAAATCCTCTTACCTCCTCACTCCCTCACTCTTTTCTTGCTTGGTTGCTCTAATGCTTGGTGATTACTAACCACACTGTTGGGAAACACCAAGAATGAAATAAACCAACACATGAGACAAACTCTTCTCATTTAACCCAACAACAAATACAATCTCACTTTTGTCTATCACCTATCGCCGGTGGACAAGTTTGGCTTTGGGATTAAATTTGTTAGTAGAACTCCTGAATGTTTCTCCATGAGGCAGCTGCTCATTGTCATGCATCAAGCATGAGAGCGTGATGAACCCAGCAGGACAACATCATCTGCAAACAGCAGAAATGCCATGCTAATGTAACTTCTGATGGTTTAATACAAACGCGAAGGCAAGGCAAAGGAAGATCACTGCTATGTTTGAAGGACCTTGTTGGCCCTGACACCCCAAACCCCAACTGCATCTCACACAGAGAACATCGAGGTATACAACCATGAGCATCTCATAAAACACTGAAACATTTAGACAAAATTAACAAATCTCCATCCCTGCTGAGATAACCTCAATTTGATCTACTACCCATGATCCAGCCCGAGTCCACATTGCTCCGCATAAGTCGGGGTGAGGTTTAACCCTCAGCCAGAATTTCTTTACGAGCATCTTGTCCTTGGTAGTTTTTCTCAGAAAGATTTAGCTTTGTAATTCCTTAATCATTTGAACACATCCTGCAGCCCCTTGGCTGAATCATGGGGTCTTGTCTGCCAATCCAAAGAGTATTACATTAGGCCTGCGCTATCTTTGGACGATACCTCAGTACCTGCCACCAAGGAAGCAGTGACACCTGCCAAAAACAGGCTCAGACTCATTTTTTATGGGGGGGTTGTATTTGCTCTCCTCTAATGCTCCTCTGTTACATCTCATTTCACTCTTCCCTTCGCGGTCCCTTTCTTTCTTGTACTCCTCCCCTTTACCTTTATTCCCTGCTTCCCCTTTTTGTAGTCACCATCCCTCTCCTAGTCTCCTTTCTTCTCTTTGAAATGCCTCTCTTGTCCTGTTATTACATTTACATTTTAAATTATGTTTACTGGCTGTGTGTGTGTGTGTGTGTGTTTCATTGTGAGTGTGTTTCATTGTGAGTGTGTGGGTGTGTTATGAGATTAAAAGTACCAGTGTACCAGGGTTTTGCACTAAGCACTTGGAATAAACAGCTATCTGTCGTGAATAATGTACTTTCCAACTTTTTTTGACTCGCATCCAATCATTTCTTTTTACAGTCTCTTTTTGTCGTCTTGCGGATGCTTGCATCCACAGGGACCTGCAATAACTGCATCCGTAGAATAAACTTAAAATAATGTATTGCCAGCAATATGAGCAGCCAATAGGGAGGACAGAGGCCAAGACAACGGTGCCCAGACAGTAGAAAGTTACGTCTGTGTTGTGATGTTAATGGATCACCAAAGAGTGTGTGGTCTAATAATAGAGAAAGTGCTAAAGTAAGCACAGAAATAAGTCTCTCCTTCTCTTTGTTCCTCCTGTTTTTCTTGTATTGTCTACTCCTCCTGGGTTTGTTTATCAGCTCCTCTCTTTTCCTCTCATCTCTTCTTCTCTCTCTTTTTTTAGTCCTCCATCCTTTCCTCTCTGTCTCCCCCACGCTACGTTAGTCTTTCTTTTATCTTCATCCATTCTTTTCTCATGTGCGACTCCCCCCTTCTCTATCCCCTCTTCTCCTTTCTCCCATAACTCTCTTGCCAGCTTCACTCGCTCTCTCATTTATCTCCATCCTCTGCAATCTGATATCTGTAATGTCTCACCTCATCGACACTTCACCTCTTTTTATCACCTTTTCTTACTTCCGCGACTCCTCACGACTGGTGTGGTTACACTGTCTCCCTCCCCATTCAGTTTAGCATATTTTTTGTCCTCGCCTCCTTTCCTGTGGTCTTCACCCATCAGCCCCTGTTTGTGCCTGTTCTCCGTCCCTCAGTATCCGTCTCCCCTCTCCTCATATTCTCTGTCTCTGTCTAACCTCTGTGCTGCAGCCAGTTTCCTTCTCACCTGCTAAACTTCTTTCAAACCTTTTGCCAATCTCTTCTCTTTTTTTTGTTTTCTACTTCTTCCTTCACCCTCCTTCCTTAAAGTTCAGTCTCATCCCTCTGTCCTCCTCCTCTGACCCCTTGTCTCGCCCTCATTCAGATGTCAGGCAGCTGACCAGTCACTATGAATAATGGAGGAGGTGCAGCATATCTCACTGATTTTTTTTTTAGTCCATCTCTCTCTTTTCGTATTTCCCTTCCTTTTAGCTCTCTTATGCACATGACATTATTTATCTGATTTAGTTAAACATCCATAAATGCAAATATGAATTATTGAATACTTTACATTTGCTCTGACTGTATTGTAATATGATTTGAGATTATATCTACAATATGAATGCGTTGTCATTTATCTATAGACACAATTCTGAACTGATTCTACCAATGTTAGTGCACTGTCCTTGACTTCATAATAGAAATGTATTCATTTTTTAATTATTTGATTTACTTTATTGCCTTCCAGTTTTATTGGACTGATTTCAGTGAGAGACAAAAACTGCAAAGTCCAGTGACAACCTCTTAAATAACTGTTTCATCTGTTTCATTATATTCACATTCTTATTGTTGCTAGACATATTGAGCGGGGTCAACGAATATGGCTGAGATCGAATCACACTCGTGCCAATGCAATCAGGAGAAAAGTGCACGGAAGTCTAGAACAGAATTACTGGTCTTAAAATCCAATGATATGATGCTTTGCTGGAGCCTGTAGGAGTCGCAACATCAATTTCACTCGCCCCACTACAAACTGAGGTCATATAGGTGAAGTGCAGAACATTAACTGTGTCTGAAACAACTCCCAACACCATTTATTACCGGATGTGGTCCACCGTATGACCTGTCTGTTGTATGTCAGGGTGGAAAATGTATAAATTATACAGCGCCTTAAAAAAATAAAATAAAAACTCATGTAGTTTTTGCTCTGGCTTTATCTCTCATATGTCATGTTGTCAAGTCAGACTAGCACACTTTTATATTTAACCACACTAACTGAGACAGACCACTGGTTGCCTCGTTGAGAGATAACATATCGCTCTACTGTAGTCGACTCCCTGTGCGTACTGTAGAGTTAGAGTGCCTTTGGGCAGGGACATTGTCAGAGCTTTTGTCTCATCTGACATTTTTCATTTTCTTTCGCTCTGATTTTCACAAGCTGTCTCGTTCACTCTCTTCTTTTTGATTAGATTTGATATCTTTCCCAACTGTATTCAAAGAGGCAGAACTTTGTGTCTCCTATAATAAGCACTCAATAAGGTCCTCTAACAAGCTTGCTTCATATTTTATACCGCCGCTCATATTTTGTTTCTGCCCTTTTTCCTTATCGGCGTTTTCCCTCCCTCGCTGTGGGTCTCAATCTTCCCAGTATACCTGAGGCATTATTAAAGGGCAGTTCCACTCCTCTCCTTGCTCCAGGGAGGATCTTAGAACATTGGCTTCCAGGCAGTTTCTGACATCATTTATTTTTTGTTAATAAAGTATATAGATATATTTTTTTTACCACTGCTTTGGTTGCTTTTGGTAACGAAATGCAAGAGATGTGAGACAACTCATTGTCTCAGTGGTGATGCTTTAGAAACAGTTTTTGAATATTGGAATGTGTCTGTCTTTTTTTTTTATCTCTAATTCCTAACACCTCTACTGCTTTACCACGTCTCTCTTCTCCTTATCCTCCAATGCTTTGTTTTGATTATTTTCTTTGCACTCTTTTTCCCGAAATCTCTAGATATAACGAATATATCGAGATCCATTCTTCTCAATCGGCCTTACACTTGGCATGTGTATTTTTAAAGGCCCAAGAAAGTGTAGTGTTGAATTAAGCGCGATTTGGCCAACGATACATTCAATATGGACATACTTTGAAATAACAGGCAACCAGTGCTCTGTAGCAGACTACTTTAAGAAGGAAAGCTGCAACCATCATTACCACAGGCTTGGCAATCAGCCAAATCCAAACAGGCAGGTTAAAAGCATTCGGCACACTAGGTATTAATATATTTAAAACGCAGCTTGCTTCAGTCACTCATTGTATTCTGAGTCCAGATTCATACAATCATACATTTAAAAAATCCCCAAACATGATGATGTCTTAGGAAACCTAACAATTTGAAACATAGACAAGTAAAAGAAAAAGTCAGCAAAGATTTGCTGACTTTTCCTTTAACTCAACACAGTTTGGCACAAGCGATAAACATTATCGAGTACAACTAGCTAAAACCTGCCTTTGGTCAGGTGTAATCATTATGCAGGGGGATAATATCCTTCATTTATTTCCCACATCCACATGTGGAAAAAATTGCCTTTCAACTAAAACCTCTGTAAATAACAGCCAGACAAAGCAGAGTGACATCAAAATCATCCTCTAGAAATGTCTGCCTGACATCTTGATATCTTTTACAGTGTACAGGCCCTGAGATGAAGTCATATGAATCACAGTCTAATTTCTGCGCTGTGCATTGTATGACATACTGCACTTACAATTAAATGTGACACATAATTTCTCAAATTTTTTTTCCAAGAGAGGGTGGTCATCCATAAAGCTGCAATCCCTAATTACTCGGCAGCAATTCTTTTAAGCATTTTCCCCACAACAACTGCATTTTCGTTGGAGACTTTGTTTTTTCAACATTAAATAAAAAATACCATATTCAAAGCTCTTCTTCCATCAACCAACTAAGTGTACATACTCTACCTCCAATTCTGGAGGAGCTTTAATATCCCTTCAGCGTAATATTGATGACCAGTGTGGGCCATACAGAATAAATACACACACATTCCCGTCTTATTGTAAACATGGAGACTGTGGATTTTCAATAACAACAACTTGACTTTTGTTGCGTCACCTTCTCTTTCCCATTTGCCTTGTGTTTCTCTGCTGTATTCTCCATAGAATAGAATAAGTAGACTATGGAGCAAAAAGTTGGTCAAACCAAACTCTCTGTGGAAATGCTGTAACACTGCAGATTTGTGTAAAATGTGAATCTCATTACATGTTTTGTATTTATTTGCTTGCTTCCAGGTCGACGGGTACGACTCTGCCTTCACCAGTGATATCAAACAAGAACTGGCTTCGGATGCATTTCACCTCAGACAGCAACCATAGAAGAAAAGGATTCAGTGCACAGTACCAAGGTATTTATTATTAACACTTTAACACCTATAGTGTGAATACTAGTGTTTGTGTGAACCTGTGTGTGTGTGTGTGTGTGTGTGTGTGTGTGTGTGTGTGTGTGTGTGTGTGTGTGTGATGGGAAAAGCAACACAGAGGTTGTCTTCCTTTTGGAGGCCATCACAGATATATCTAAACACAAAAAAACAGAAACTGAAAAGACATAAAAGCTTTTATTGATCCACATAGGGGGGGGGGATTTGGGTCATACCAAGTACAGGATAAATAAAGGAATACAAATAATGATAAAAAGAACATCAGATCTGACTAAATATCCGATCGTATTTATAGGTTGAATGTGCAGGTGGATGCAAGCACCCATGCCCAACCACACGATCGGCATTTGCTGTAATTATGATTCGCATTTATTTGGAACGGACGTCTGAAATCACCTGACTGGACTTGCGTGTCCTCTCCTGTCTATAATTGACTGGTAGTATGGTTTGATTGGTATATTAAGGTGCATATTAGATTCCACGTGGCGGCCCAGATTTAATTGGCTGCTTCCAACACAGAAAACACGACTGTCTGTATCTGTGGCTCTCAGCCGCCGTCTGTCTCCATATTGTTTTTCATTCAACCCAAATGCTGACTCTGTTGTCTCGACTCGTCTGTGTCACTCTTGAGAAAGAGAGAAATGTGTTTTTTATGCCAAGTCACAGTGGAAGTTTCACATTGAAAATGTAGTTCGGCTGTAGCACAGCTTGTTCTGTTATTCTCTGCAATGTTGCTACATTGGTTTAAAGAGATGGGATGAATTTCAATGCTGCTCCCTTCTTCTCCTCCTCTTTCATATTGCCCCCACTTCTGTCTTTCAGTCGGTTCTACTGTTCCCTGTTCTAATTTCCTCTGCCACCGTTGCATTTGTCTTGGTTTGTTAGAGGGGGAGTGTGAAGCTGGATTGAAACTCTGAAAATAATAACAAGCGCTTAAGGAAAAAGGTGTACAGTGAACAAGGTCTAATGATGTATTAAAATTAAATGACTTTATTTTTCTTTTTGCAGTGAAGAAAGCAATAGAGCTGAAGTCCAGAGGGGTGAAGATGATGCCCAGCAAAGACTCCAGTCACAAAAACGCTGTCTGTAAGTAAACTGCTGCTGTTAGTTTGTCATTTAGACATCACTTTTAAAAAAATATACTCTTAAAATACACTTTTGTTTGTCTAGGAGTCAACATCTAACCTGCTTTCACAAATACGTTCATAACGCAAACCAACTCACAAAGCCACGGCATGGATCTTTTTGCAGTAACTTCTCAATAAGCAAGTCAAGCAAAAAGAGCAGGGAAGCAAAATGTACTATTTCATCGCATGAACGCTCGTGTCACAGTGTCAACTCAAGTTGTTTTTCTTCACTCAAGAATGTGGAAAACCTAATAACGCACACGCTGTGAAGCTCATAAAGTGTATTTTTAGTTAAGACTCAGAGAAGTGTTGTTTAAAGTCTGGGCTCCCCTCAGACACTGTGCTGTTGTTCATTTGGAAACTGGACTGACCAGCGCCGCCTGGGATCTTCTGCTCCGTAATCATGTCACTGTGTCAACCCCATGAGCAGCCATCATGTCTGAATGTAGAAAGTAGGGAATAGCATGTGTCTATTGTGATAGCTTATGTCATTTTAACTTTGCAATAAGCTTGAAATCTAATTTCTCCACACACACAGTGCACCACCCTGTACTCGTGTGCAGATGAGAATCTGACTACAGCCCATAATAGACCCACTGCAGTACACTGACTCACTTTCTGCTGGCTGTCGCTGGGGCTTCCCACTGGATAAGTCTTTTGTATTACCCATTTCAGCTGTTTATTATGTTTTAACTTTCCACACTTTCAAAAGCTAAGTGGTGTCTGGGGGTTTGGCGTGGTGACTCTCGTTGGCCAGAGCTGGAAACGTGCCCACTGCATCTCATTCATTCCTTTTGGAGGTGCAGCCAAGATTCCAGTACGAGACTCCATCAGGTGGAGACGCTAATGATTAAACCACTGGCAGCTCATCTCTGAGACATAAAGGGAACAAGTAGAAAGGAATCGCCAATCCATTATGAATATCAATGATGATCAATGGTTTAATAAGGTTTATGTATTTCTTTAATTTATATCTGTGCACCATTTACTCTCCTGTCACCTTATTACATGTTCAGCTCATGACTTGATTAATGTTCCCATATCAAACAGACCACACACAAGTGTCCCACCTGTCAGTTCAATGGGATTTTATTACCATGTGCTGTAATGTGTTTCTCCATGCAGAATTTGACATAATGAAAGACACTTCTAGTACTTTTCACATTAGAATACTAAGCATGACACAAGTATAATCATTATATACGTTTTCATCCGAAGTTAATGTGCTGTTAATGGTCAAAAAGATTTCAGCAACAACTTGTAACTTTCATTAGCTCCATCGATAGGCAAAACAGACGATAGTCTGACAATGACACTGTTGTCTAAACAGCATTGTCTGATTACCTTAATTACATTATATTTATTTTAATTTAGCTGACTCTACATGTAAGTGCCAGTATATGTTCATTTTATTTGTATTGAAGGTGTAGTCGGAAATTATGCGTCTTTGGTAGGACAGCAAAAAGATTTCAAATTACATTGGGTGGTTTTAAGTAACACATAAACACATAATTTATTTGAAATCAAACTGTTGTACAGCACTGAGATGTGAAGTCACAGTGACAGTTATAGTGATCTCTGAAGAGAAGTGTCTCACGTTTCATGGTCAAAAATAACACAATTAATTCTAACGGTTTTTCAGCAAATGTCTCAAGATGATTAATAAAGAACACACCATTAGTTTGTTGTACTGCTTTCAAGTAATGTGCACAAAAGGTGTCAGTTTCCATGGTTTATCTGGGAATTATGCAATTAAAAGAAACCTCTAGTGGCTTTGTTTACACATTTGAGTATTTACTCAGCTTCAGCTTTGTCATAACTTAAAATGCGGTGAATCATCTCTCTCTAGCTACAGGGATTAGAACGCATCAGTCAAGTTTAGAAGGGAAACTGTGGCAGAGAAGCTCCTCAAGTCAAATCGTGAGCTGCAGAGGATTTTCTGTGTGTGTGTAGTATTTTATCAGGTGATCCATATGGGAGTTGTGAGTGTTTTTATCTGGACCTCAGGAAAAATGTTTCTCACCTCAGTGGCAGCTAATGGGAATCCAATTGTACTTAAACACCACATTGACTACAAGGCAATAAAACAATGAATGTAATGATAAACACGATAAATATCTCTGGCTGACATATGTCTCTGAAGCTTGGAAATTATTCTGGATCAGCTTTGGGATCATCTGAAGGAGCTTTTTAATTATCACAGAAGCTCCAGCTCATACCTCATCCATTCCTAGCATTTCATAATAAAACCCTCATCAATAATTCTGCCGATTTACACGCTCAGCCAAGCGTGTACCGGTGCAATTAACATTAGTGTGGTGTTTCTGTGTGTGTGTGTGTGTATGTTGGGAAAAAAGAATTCCAGAGTGCCTGTGTGCCTCTTCACTTGTCCTTGCATTTCAAATTTAAATTAGTATATTTGCATTGTGTATGTTTGAGAGTATGCATGAACATGTGAGGAGGAAGAGGAGCTTGGTGAAGAGTTCAGATCCCACACACACTCTTTCTTGGCTTCCACCTGCTTACCATTCCCATGCACGCAGTAAGATTTACACATGAGCACAAACACATTCATATACAAAATGGTTTCCACATGGGAGAATTACCTTTAAGATGGCCTGCGGAGTCCAAATCGATTGCATTTGCTCGTTATGAGAAGGGCCAGCAAACAAAAACATCTCTTTGTGGAGTAACCAACTGCGAGGGTCTCAGGCTGACATGTAAATGTTTCAAAGATAAATGATGTTACATCCTTAGCAATGTGATTTTTTTATGGTTGTACCATAAACATTACAGTAGGATCTGGGGTCTCCAAGAGTCTTACACTTTTGGGACTGACTGTAAATGAGCTTAAAAGAAAAGCTGAGCCTAACTCTGCAAGAGGTAAAGCCTTCTGCAGTCGGTCAATTATGACTTGTATTACACCTTTGCCTCAGGGGCCCCGCATTTTATCATGATGTTTAAATACAATAATCACCAGTGGTTTTTGAACATGGGCTTAAAGACTCTCAAAAGTGCAGATCCCCCTTGTAAAATTAGTGCTGCACTGTACAGAACTAGCTGTGTTATCTGTAATCATTATGTAGAGCTAAAGAATGATGATAATGACTGTTAACCGTGTTGTCCAGGGATCCCTTAATCTCTTTAAACTCCGGACCTAAATGAGAAATTTACTCTCTCACCACGGGACCAATGCTCATTAAAAACATGCCAGACATTTTTTTGGTGACCAAAACTGAGTAAATGGGGGCTCTGGATCGAGGGTTCAGGGAGATTATTCTAATACAGTACAGTGAGGCCATCAGGACGTGAACCAGGATCATTAACACATTAAAGAAAAGCAAAGCCATCGTCCACTTTTAGCCCCAAATCAGTCTCTTAGCATCATTTCTGTGCACTGTATGACTCCCAATGGTGATATTATAGCTGTATGGCAGAGCATGTGCAGTCTTTATGTAATATACAATCATTACAGAGAAGGGGAGACTTATGATAATGAGTTTTACCTGTCTGGAGAATGGTGTGCTTATGAATCATAATCTAAAGGACTATCTGCAACAGCCTCCAGCCTATATCAAAGCACAGACTAATAGACAGACACACATGAGAATAAGTTTAATTCAGTTTGAGTCTGTTTATGAATACTTTTTAAATTGACTATTGATTAAATCCTGCAGTACGTGATACTGAAGACAGATGTATACATAATGTATACAGGCCAAAAACATCACGTTCCATTCAAATACAGATAAGAAATATATAACGTAAATGTTAAGTGGTTCAAATAGTATAAACCCATCTTTTGGTAGTTTCCCTCTCTCAGCAATAACATTAGCTTACCGCTGAGGATGTGACATAATTACAGAGAGGCTGAAAGATTGTGATTAAGGAGTTTTCCTCCCAAGACAACGACCAGGAACTACAATGAATCATCATTGTGAAAGTGTGATTTATAATCAGTGTTTTCTTCAGGACCGCCGAGCAAAGGTGGTGCGACGCCGCGCTCCCCTTAAACGAAAGTGATCCCACCACTTGAAAGTTCAAATTACAAGACGGTTCAGTAGCACGGCTAAATAGTTTTCGGGGGGAAACCTCACGGTGATGCAGTCCGCCATACCATCAGTATAATTTGATATAATGTGTTTCATCACATCACGCATGGACCTGGCTCAGCCTCAAGCCGTTTTCTTGTTCATGCGGAGAGTCTTGTGGGTTCAGCAGAACGAGGCAGGGATACGCGGCTGTGGACTTCGGCTCTCGGCTTGGTTGACCCGTTTGAGAAGTGGGAGGGGAGAGAGAGAGAGAGAGAGAGAGAGAGAGAGAGAGAGAGAGAGAGAGAGAGAGAGAGAGAGAGAGAGAGAGAGAGAGAGAGAGAGATAGAGAGAGAGAGAGAGAGAGAGAGAGAGAGAGAGAGAGAGAGAGAGAGAGAGAGAGAGAGAGGAAGGAGTGGATAAAAGGTGACGCGAAGAGCAGAGGAGAGCGGAACAGAGCATGTCAACACACTGCACTCCACACTTTTCTCTCCTCATCCAGCATGCATCTGAAGAGCACCTCAAAAGCTCTTACCTGAAACACACATCAGCTGATTACACACGTCTGCACTCACACACACACACACACAAGCAAACAAACACACTCCCCTACGCTCTCTGTGCCTCTGCATCTTTCCTCCCACCTTTTCTTTCATTGTCTCATTGACCACAGTTTCGTTTTTTTAATGGCTAATCTGTCCACTGTTATAAAAACTAAACTTCTGTGCCACGTGGCTTTGCATTCTAAATGCAAATGTCTTCTGTGTTTATCCGTCTTCACGTTGCTCTCTAAGCCAGCGGTTTACCACTTTCCTCCAATTCCCTGAGCCAGTGGTTTGTAACTCCTTCTCTTGGGAACTTCAACAACAGTCTCTTACAAGAACCAAAACAAAACTAACAGAAGGGAAGACACAAAACAAACCTGCAACCACACATAAAGT
Organism: Limanda limanda; assembly: GCF_963576545.1. NCBI lineage: Eukaryota > Metazoa > Chordata > Actinopteri > Pleuronectiformes > Pleuronectidae > Limanda > Limanda limanda. The sequence continues at coordinate 19,283,919 of NC_083638.1, forward strand.
AAATAACCCATATATCACTGTTACATGAGATTCACCTTGTTTTTAATACTTTATTAAAGTTGTATCCATTCAACACTTGCATATGTCTGCATCTATGTAGACTGATAAATACAAATTTTGCGGTGATAACATATACAGTAAACTTGATTGAAATGACTATTGCACGGTTAAATGAGATAAACTTATAACCCTTTTAATGTAAAACTCTTCAAATGTAATTTTGTTAGCCTTCTGGGTAACCAGCTCAGCATCAATGATGCAGCAATGATGACAATACTAGTTCTATACTGCCAAACACACTGTTTAAGAACTACAGTTTGTAAACTAAGAAAAGGAAAACATTGTTTTCCCACAATTGAAAATCCATTTTTGATAATTTATCCATGCCTGTGAATGTTGGGATATATTATGTTTAATTTTTACAACTGCTAATGCTAAAGACAACTGGATTATATAGTTACTGTAGAACTATGAAGTTGTGGGACAGAAGTTTGAAAAAGGAATTACCAACACTCAATTCGATATCAAACGAGTTCTCCTTACTTAAGCAGAGTAAGTAAACTACTAGCTGGGCTGTTTTTACTTGATTCTATTTTTCTCAACTTTAATATGCTGAATTATTAATAGACACATTTCTTATTTCATGCTGTATTCATGCAATCATTTTAAACAAACAAATGCACAGAGTTGGTCCATTAATCAAACAAAACAGATAAACATTGAAATTTCCATATGACGATTTAAAAAGAGACACCAAACTTTACAAACTGATACATTCCTGTGGTACTGTTACAAGTTAACGACAGATAATATAATTAATATGTAATGTTCTGTTTATTCCTTAAAAAAATACACTATTAAAAATTATTAGTGGTGCAATAAAGCTTGCGCAGCATCTCATGTTGCAGACGGCTGAGGTGGAGCAGCGGTGGTGTTAACTACACTGTGTTTCATTGTGATGTGTTTCTAATGTTCTTCTCCCCTCGTGTTTAAAACAGTGTGAGCACAACACGAGACCAACACACCTCCTTACATCAGGCAATCCACTCCAGCATCATTGCAAACAATCACCTTAATGATAAACATGTAGTTAAAGTAAAGCCAAGCTGACAGTGTAATTTCAAAGTGCATTAGGTGTTACAGGAGCACTCTTCAGTAATTCTCTGCACGTGCCGGGTTTCATTTTCTCCACAACAGTTGTTTCACCATTTCAATTTCACGCAGAAGCTATTTTTTCCCAATTACTCCCAGAGGGTTCTATTAGATCTCCATGTCATTTTGCACACTACATGTTTTGATTTGCTCACGACATGTTGAAAAATCCAACGACGTATGACCAGCCTCAGGTTATTAGCAGGTAAATAGGGATTGAAGCATTTATACTGTAGAATGTAGATCATCTTCTCGTTCTTCTTTTATGGCTGATCAGTACTTATATCTTTCAATGCAACAAGAGAAGACCCATCCATCATTTTGAGGATCACTGGGGGAGCTGTAGCCAATCCCAGCAGAGAGTGGGCCAGAGGTCGGGTCGTCGACATGCGACAAAATTAGCTGATGTAAGCAGATTTTTTCAAACATGGGAAAAACTTAAAAAAATTGTGCAATGGACTCTTCTTCCATTGCCAGGAGAAGAGCTCATCATTCAGTTTTTTTTTTTTTCGATAAGTCATGTTCAACAACACAAGGGCAGCAAAAGCTGAGGCACTCTCTCACCTGCTCTGCCAAATCACTGCAGAGTCATTTGACCCGGGAGGGACCGCTGACTGTTACCATTCAGACAAATGCCAGATATTCACATACACTGCATGTCTTTGGACTGTGGGAGGAAACGGTTGAACCTGGAGAAAAGTCCCACAGACACAGAAGATGCTTTCAGACTTGCACTGGACTCCGGAGGAGGTGGATGTACGAAGGCAACTGTCCGAGTGAGACGCTCCATAGTTTCTGCAGACTTTATACTTCTGTTTTTTATCCAGGAGAAGTAGATGTGTGAACACAGCAGGGGATCCCCCGCTGGATTAACTGAGAGCGAGTGGGGGGGGGGGGGGGGGGGGGGGGTTGATGACGCTTTTAACAGCCACAGATGCAAAAAGGAAAAGAAAGCGTTGACACAGGAGAGAAACAAAGATGTCAGGAGAGTTTGTGGTGATAAGAGCTGATGACGGTGTCGGGCTGATGTAAACATATAATACATCACTTCCTGCCTCTGTCTGCTGCAGTCAGCTGCTCCAGCTCTGGCCTGAATAACGCGTAGGATTTGATGCAGTTGTTAATGCGTCTGTGCAGAGAACCTCCCGCTGTGCTGGGCATGTGTGGAAGACAGACTGCGGGTAAACTCCGTAGCCAATTCTCCGGATTTTACCTGGAGGTCATGTCTGGAAACGGCTGGAGAGAAAATGCAACCACAGAAAGATTCAGACAAAATTCCACTAGTTGATTTATTGAACTCAGTCACTTTCCATTGCTATGACCGAGACATCACCTCCCTCTTCATTCCCATGTTGAATAGTCTTTACTTTCTCTTTGGGGTGAGTCGAAACTCTATCCTCAGGGTGACTGATGTGGAGTGGACTCCATTACAGATATCAGAAACAAGCACCAGCAAGAAAATGAATCACTTTTTACCGATTCCTAAAAAAAAGTTGACTTTTTGGAGATGAAAGGTTTGCTGGGAACACTTTGATGATATGGAAATGACGTGTTTGCATCATAAGCTTGTGTTTAAATGTTGAATGGTCTTTTAAGTGCAAATATGGGATTAAGTCGGCTTTAGGATTTTTGACATCAGCCCAGCAGGGATATTTGGCAGCTCTTTTTCTTGAACAATTTCATGTTGTTTGCATGAGCTGGATTTGTTTCAGCCAATTCGAACCTTTATGTTTGATGCCAATGAAAATCATTTGAACACGAGTTAGAAAGAAAGGGGATGAGAGCGCGCTACAGAGAAAGTGTGTTTTACAACGTGATTGTGTGCTGATTTTTGGACAGAACATCAAAAACACAGCAAAGCAGAAAGACAGCTGGTTCTGTTTGCATCACATCTCACACAAACATGTCTTCAGTGTGTGTGTGTGTGTGTGTAGTCACTCACAAACCCTCAGCACACACAGAACACCGTCACACAAACGCGGCAAATCACTCATCCATCTTTTATGCCAGGATGCACAAAACTTCGGCTTGTCTTTGTAAATTGCAGCTAATGCATGTGAGAGAGGAAAAGCTTTGAGAGCAAGCAGGGGAGGACAGAACAAAAGGGGATGGAATGAGAGAGAGGAGAAGCAGACAGGGAAGAGAGGAGCGAGAGATGGACAGGAAGAAAGAGAAGTGTAAATCAGTCTGATTTTTTCTCTCTCTCTAGGTCGGATTCTATAAGCCTCCTGGATTTTGTTTATTTTATTATCTTAAAGTTATTATTTATTTATTTTCTCATTTTCTTTCTTGTATATTTATCCGCTCACTCCATTCCCTTTTCGTAATTTTCCTTTGCTAACCATCATTATTCACCCACAGATTTCCATTATGACAGACCGAGTGTAGACCGGTTCATGTCATTTTCTCTTCTCATTTACATTTACATTATGTCTCAGGCATGCAGCAGAGGCTTCCAGTCACAACCAAGTATGAAACCAATGCAGGATCCAGAATATGAGCTGGATGGAATCATTTTCTTTCTTTTTTTATTACAAAGCTTTTGAGCTTTTTTAAGGAACAGTGCAGATCATGCAGAGAGAAGAGAAACAGGAGGGAATGGGAGGCTGAAAAGTGGCTTCTCCAACTAAATCCCTAAGCGGGTGTTTGTTTTTATTTCCACCACAACAGTTGTTTCACCGTTTTAATTTTATGCAAATTATTATATCTCTTCCCGATGACTTTTTAAAGGTTTTAATTAATTTTCATTTCGTTTTGCACAATAATTCTGAACATGTTTGCAATAGATGCTGATTAAAAGTATTAATCAACATTTTGCAAAGTCAAATTGTGTGAGAATGCATAATGTTTTTTATATATCTGGGTTTAAATGTTCTTCACCAGGAGGTTATGTTTTCATCTGTTTCTTTGTCTGTTATTTAGCAGTGTTACTCAAAAACTATAGGACATTTTACCACCAAACTCAAGGAACTTTCAAGGAATTTCTGTTCTCCTCCTTAAAAGATATTCTTGATTAAAAAAAAAGTGGGATAGTAAGTGAACTGCTGGATGGATTTTAAGGGGAGTGTTGGGCCTCTGCAGAGGTGTGTGCTCTCTGAGTATCATTTATAGAGATGCATCATTGCGTAGGTTTAATGTACAATAGTTTGTTCTTTATAAATAACTATAGCTCTCAAAATCTATTCAACTTAAAAAATCCTCTGCAATACTGTGATCTTTTACTTAAGCAAGAACTACTCTGTGGAACTATTGACTGTGTCGTAATGTAAGCATCTTTGTGTTTATTTAAAAAACTGAGTGGCCCTACTATCCGGTTTGGACTCGAATAGAATGAAACGATTGTCAAATGGCTTTTCCTGCGATAAAAGATCCAATGTGCTGCGAAAAAAAAAAAAAAAAGATGCTCAAAGATCTATTTCGACCTCCCTCAGACCGTCACCACGGTCTTAACACGAATGATGTCCTCATCTCCCTATCCTCGAGACCAAATATCAACAATGTCACGTGAGTGACCTTAAGGGGGCTGGGCTCACCGCCCATAAAGCTCCCCGGTGAGCGCGGCCGCCTCCTCTTTTCTTCACTCGCCTCATCCGAGACCGACAGGTAAGTAAGATATTTTGGGACTCCACTTTTATCAATCCGACACTTTTGTGCAGGCGCCTTGTGTCCCTGAGGATTGTTTGTGGTTTTCCCCTTCTCTAAAAGTGAGGCAGAGGGCTACACTGCATGTGTTAAGCTCTGCTCTTTGTTTCAGGCAGCTTAATTAGCTGCACCTGGCACTAACTACTCATGTTCACAGCTTTGGGTAAGTATTGTTTATCTCGTGCTGTTTGTGTCCATACAGAGTTTGTTCTCTTACAGGAGTGAGTTGAAAAGTTGGGAAGCTTAATCAATAAATAATCTATCCCTTAAAACTGATTTGGATCGGGGGTGCCCCCCCCCCTCCTCACCCGGTAACCCCCCTTTTCACCTCTGTGCGCAGCAGGTGGGATTGTTTGCCTGTGTTCCCTGTATAAAATACAGTTGGTTATTGGTTATCACCCTTTGTAGGTGCTATTTTGTTTCCCTTAAAGCCCTGTTCGCAGTGGCTGGGATGTTGTTCTCTCTCCACCCCCCCACCCCCCTTGTTTTCTGCCATTGCAGGCATACAGTGGGCATTTTCAGGTGAATTAGTTATTTCACCCCTTCCTTCGTTTTATGTGATATTGGCCAGCTGTGATTAGCCTGTTTATAAGATCCCCTTTACCAGCTATCCGTAGCTGCTGGGCGCTATTGTTTATATATTTATTCTTAAATCACAAAAGTAACACAGAAATGTCCTCACATTTGTGCCATTATTGCCGGGGTATCATGGATCCCCGAGATGGCCACCGTGAATGCCCGACTTGTTTGGGCATGGCACATTTAATGGATGATATTGAGAACCCCTGTGTGGCAGCAGTGGAACTGCCTGTGGAGGAGCGTGTTAAAAGAGCCAGATGGGTGGAGCAGTCTGTTCGTGCTGGGGCCGTGCAGCCTCTACCAGCCAAACTAAATGAAAGGGGACACACCTCAAGGAAAGCCCCCCGAAAACGTGGGCATGAGCACACCCCTGTTCGCAGGCGGGACTCAAGCGAGACACAGGCTCCAAAACCTTCACAGAACCCAGCTGGTCAGCATGATGACACTCAGCTGCAAATCCTAGCGGCCATACGTAGTCTGTCAGACAGGTTGGGTAGAGTTGAGGCCCAGTACCCGGCCACAACAGCTAGGGCATCGAGGCATGGGCACTCCTCCCCGGACAGGTTACCCTCCTATCAGGAGGAGAATGTGGTTCACCCTGACATTCTCTCTCTCTATGCTCAAAATTCCCTTTTTGAAAGTGATGGGCAGTCTGAGGGTGCTGCTGGGCTAAAACAGCCTAAATCCACACAATGTGAGGGGGCGTCCAACCTCAGCAACATGGGTGAAAGTGAGCCTTCACCCATGGACGTCATCTCAAGGGTTTCAAGTGCGGCAAAAATTGTGGGGCTCAATGTTCCAACTGAGGCTCCTGCTCCAATGGATGGGATTTGGGCCGGCATCACTCAGACCCAGCAATCAGTTACTGTACCTGTGGCTGGTGACTATTTGCACATGCTCAGGAAAGCATGGAACATCCCAAGTGGGGCACCTCAGTTCAATGCAGGTTGCCGGAGACTGACTAAGAATCAGTATGCTCCTGAAACAGGTATGGGGGATATGCCTCCAGTTGAGCGGGAGATGGCAGCCTTAACATCTCTGGGTCCAGAGCGGGTAACCACCAATCCACGCTGTCCCCTGAAAGAGTGTGATAAGTCAGACCGACTGGTGTCTCGGACTTATAATGCAGCCACACGAGCAGCCCGCTCGGGCAATGCACTCGCCATTTTATTGGCAGCTCTTAGGAGAACAGCCAACCCAGAGGACCAGGACACCATGAGCCTGATAGACTCTGCCCTGGTCACTCATTCCCAGTTAACAAGGGACATTGGTGCAGCTATGTCATCTGCCATGGTAGCTCGGAGGCATATCTGGTTGGCACAGACAACTCTTCCCGAGAATATCAGGAAAGAACTGACCAATATGCCAGTCGTGCCGGCACATGTTTTTCATCCTGACTCCCAGGGTGTGTTAGATAAGGCTGAACAGTCTCGGCGTACCAGAGAGTCAGTACAGCGCACTTTCAGAGGGGCTGCGTCTACCAGGTATAAACTTAGGGGCTCCCAGCCTCCCCACCGATCATCATCCTGGGCCCGTAAGGAGCCATGGGTGAATGACAGGCGACAGGCTACAGGATTCACAGCCTCTGGTGACTCCAAACAGCCTTCACAAAGTCGACGTGGGTTCTATCCCCGTTTTTCGACTAGAGGTGCTCCCCAGAGGAGGCGCCCCCCCAGAGGTCAAGGACCTCGGGGCGGTACAGCCTAGGGGTGGGGGGACTGCCGCCGAACTTCATTCTCAGCTATGCCTGGACAGCTGGGAAGAAACTGTGTCAGACCCATGGGTGCTTGCTACAGTATCAAAGGGGTACAGAATTCAGTTTCGGCGGCGGCCCCCCCCTTACTCCAGGATCCGCATGACGATTGTCACGGACCCAGTCCAGGCTCAAATCCTGGCACAGGAAATTTTAACCCTTCTGCAGAAGGATGCAATTATGAAAGTAGATCCAGACGAACAGCTCACTGGCTTCTACTCCACGTATTTCCTCGTGCCGAAAAAAGATGGCGGAATACGTCCCATCTTGGACCTAAGGCGATTAAACGCCTTCATAAAGGTACTTCCTTTCAAGATGCTGACCACGGGTCAGATCATAGAATCTATCGAAAGAGGAGAGTGGTTCACCTCGATAGACCTGGAAGACGCGTACTTCCATGTGCCCATCTGTCCAAACCACAGACCTTTTCTTCGGTTTGCATTCCAGGGGAAAGCCTATCAGTTCAAGGTCCTGCCATTTGGCCTTTCCCTCTCACCAAGGGTGTTCACCAGAGTGGTTGGGGCGGCCTTGTCTCCTCTCCAGTTGTCAGGAGTAAAAATCCTTCCCTACCTGGACGACTGGCTGATTTGTGCTCCATCTCTTGGCCAAGTTGTAGAGGATACCCAGAGGGTGTTGTCGCATGTACGATCCTTGGGTTTCAAGGTAAATGTGACGAAAAGCAACCTCGAGCCAAGGCAGCAGGTGATTTTTCTGGGACTTTGCTTGAATTCCCTTACAATGTCTGCATCCCTCACATCTCAGAGGGTGGGGAAGATTCTAGTCTTCCGGAAACGATTCCGTCTCGGCAGGCAGCTACAATTTATCAGCTTTCAGAGGATGCTGGGGATGATTTCAGCCGCAGCAGCTGTTGTTCCTCTGGGCCTCCTCAGGGCCAGGCCAATTCAGAGGTGGCTGAATGCCTTCAAGCTCAACCCGAAGCTGGACAGACACGTGAAACTTCGTGTGACACGCACATGTCTCCAAGCCTTACGCCCATGGGCAGACCGGGTGCTCTTGCTCCAAGGAGTCCCCCTTGGGAACATTCCCTCGAGGAGGACAGTGGTGACGACAGATGCTTCCCTCACAGGTTGGGGAGCAGTCTGGGAAGGCAGAATGGTGCGTGGCCCGTGGATACCCCCTTGGGGTGGCGAACACATCAATGTTCTGGAGTTGAGAGCGGTTCACCTTGCTCTGAAGGCTCTCCTTTCCTCCATCCAGGGCAGGCATGTCTTGATAAGGACAGACAGCACTTCAACTGTGTATCATATAAATCACCAGGGAGGCACAAGGTCCCTGCGTTGCCTCCAGGTGGCACAGAAACTTCTGTTTTGGGCTTTTCAGCATCTGGCTTCACTCAAAGCAATCTTTATCCCAGGGATTGTAAATCGAGCAGCAGACCTCTTGTCCAGGACTGGTCCTCTCCCAGGAGAATGGAGACTTCATCCAGAGGTTGTATCCCTCCTATGGAGTCGGTTTGGCACGGCTCAGGCCGATCTATTCGCATCAGCAGAGACAACCCACTGCAGGATGTGGTTCTCTCTGGAAAACCAGGGAGGTCCCCTAGGCCTAGATGCACTATCTCAAGAATGGCCGGAAGGGTTGTTGTACGCTTTTCCTCCATTCCCTCTGATTCCCCAGGTACTCAACCGGGTTGCCTCGGGCCACTACGAGGTGCTGTTAATAGCCCCCAGGTGGCCAGGGAGGCATTGGTTCCCAACGCTCCTTCGCCTGGTTCACGGTCAACCATGGGCCCTGCCAGTCAGGGCAGACCTCCTCTCACAGGCAGAAGCTCAGATATGGCACCCCAGATCAGACATCCTGCAGCTTTGGGCTTGGCCCCTTCTCAGTACCTCTCTCAAAGGTTAGATGAGGCTGTCCTGAGGACCATAGACAATGCCCGGGCTCCCTCCACTCGGGCTAACTATGGCCATAAATGGAGTGTGTTTTCTACATGGTGTCGCAACAGACAGGAAAATCCAGCCGCTTGTCCTATTGAGCTGATTCTCCGTTTCCTTCAGTCACTTTTGGACTCTAACAGGGCACCTAGCACCATTAAGGTATACACTGCCGCAATCTCTTTCTTCCATGAGACAGTGGGAGATGTTACAGTTGGTAGACACCCTCTAGTGTCTCAGTTCATTAAGGGAGCACACCGCCTGCGACCAAGCAGGGCTCCCAGGGCTCCATCGTGGCAACTCCCCTTGGTATTACGGTCCCTGATGCAGTCTCCCTTTGAACCCATAGGGCAATCCAGCCTTAAGTCTCTATCTTACAAAACAGCTTTCCTCCTGGCTATATGCTCTGCCAAAAGGGTGAGTGAATTGCATGCTCTGTCTATAAGTGACGATTGTCTAAGATGGAGGGCAGGTGACTCAGGTGTGTCTCTGTGGCCAAACCCCTCGTTTTTGCCTAAGGTCATAAACCATCAGACGGTAAATCAGGTGATCGAGATCAGCACTTTTCAACCTGATCCAGCTCTACTACAGGAGGAAGCCGGCCTGCCTATGTTGTGCCCAGTAAGGGCACTGAAGGCTTATATTGCACGCACAAAGTCTCTGAGGGGCTCATACTCTCAGTTATTTGTCTGTTTTGGGGGTAAGAAAGTCGGCCACCCTGTGTCTAAACAGTGTTTGTCCCATTGGATCGTTAATACTATCGCTGAGGCCTATTCTGGACAGAACATACCAGTCCCAGATTCCTTGGTAGCTCATTCCACCAGGGGTATGGCCACTTCCTGGGCTGCTTTAAAGGGGGTCCCTCTTTCAGAAATATGTGCAGCAGCAACATGGAGTGCTCCCTGCACATTCTCTAGATTCTACAGGGTCAATGTGGCTTCCCCCACACCAATGGCTTCCGCAGTGCTGCTCTCAGCTGCTGGGCGAGGATGTGAGGCGGTAGAGTCCTCCGTTCTTCGCGACCCTGATGATACTAGTCATCCGTGTTAAGACCGTGGTGACGGTCTGAGGGAGGTCGAAATAGATCGTAAGTTATGACCATAACTATGGATCTATGAGACCGACCGATGACCGTCACCCTCTTTTGTCACTCAGAACGGGCTGAGGCGTTCAGACAAGGAGGAGGCGGCCGCGCTCACCGGGGAGCTTTATGGGCGGTGAGCCCAGCCCCCTTAAGGTCACTCACGTGACATTGTTGATATTTGGTCTCGAGGATAGGGAGATGAGGACATCATTCGTGTTAAGACCGTGGTGACGGTCATCGGTCGGTCTCATAGATCCATAGTTATGGTCATAACTTACGTTGTGTTTAGTTTCCATGATTTTGTCTGTGTGCTGTTAGATCAAATTACTTCTCTCTCAGTTCTTCCTTTTGTTGGTAAATACAAAGGGCCTGTTTTCTTTTGGCAGATCAGTGAGAGAAAAATGGTGGATACTTAAAGTTTGGGAGAATGGACTTTATAGACAGACAAATTGCAAAAGGATGATCGAGATGAGATTGGTGCAGATGTTCATTGCTGCTTTTTGTTGAGAACCTTGTGATTTGAATGTGTTATTATTAATCCAGCTGTCAGTAAAATAAATACTAAAGTAAAAGGCCTTGTTTTCTTATTGGGGCCTGTGTATTTCTCAAACATGCTCCTGAATCCACCAAGAATAGATCTGAAGAATGATTTTAACATTCAAAGGCTGAAAGCGTGTCTCATTTTGTGAATCCACAACACCAGTAGGGGAGGGGGGAGGGTAACTTCTCACATTTGACGTTATCCCAGTTTAGCTGAACCACTTAGCTGTCATTAAAATTTTTTTAAATACCCACATGCTTGTGGTCACGGTAACAAGAGTGATGTCCCCCCTGCTGGGCTCATTTTACTGATAAACATTTAATGATTTACCTGTCAGACAAATAAGATGATGCCTCCAACAATTACAGGATGTGCTGAAATAACCTCAGGGTATCTCACAATGTGTTTCCTTTTTTCCCCAGTAAGTCAAAGTGGCCTTGCTGGTGATGTTTGTCCAGATCCCGGAGTTCCTGAATATGGCAAGAGGATGGGCTCTACCTTCCAGTAAGTTTATTTTTTTAACTTTATCCCAAACTCACCTGCTCTGAGCCACTTTACATCAGAACACTGATCATTTAGAAACCAGATTGCAGGTATTTCCTAACATGGCACAAGTCCCCAAAATCATTTGGTGATTTGAGGGATGGTTGCTCAAGTCATGCTTTGCTGACGTTGTGTCAGAGCAGCTTGATACATTTAGGAGTAAGGACAGAGAGAACCCCCAGTGGGCAGAGTCACATTGTGAAAACACCGATACTGTTTTCATCTAGGTGAGTTGACCTTACAAAATACTTGTCGATGAATCACAATAAGAGCAGTCAGAGACAAAAAAGTTTAATTTAGACCAAACTTGGATCTAGACTGGTCAGAATGGAGAGGCAAGTAGAAATTTTGGGTGGGCACCTTTTCACACAGTGGACTTAGTGTTGAGAGTATTCCGAGTATTAAAGAACGTGTCACAATAGAAAAAAATATGCCATGGTATAATAATAATAAAACATTAATATATATCATTACTTAATTATATTTGTCCCCACAAAATGTGCCACAAATAATCTAGTGCCACTTTAGTAAATGGAAAAACTGTCCTCTGTGTAGTGTTTGGGTTTTCTTACTTCACCTGAATGCAGCTCCAAAAACTAAACCTATTTTTTCTCCTGGGACCTGAGTGTGATCCATCTTTCCTGAATCAGGAAATTCTGAGAGGGTGAATCAAATAAACGTGATTGGCATTGTCAAATGGCACAGAATAAAGTTCATGACTCCTCAGGCTGTTTGTCCAGATTAGTTTGAGGTTACGGACATTTTGACTTCAGGGCCCAGTTCAGATTGTATATTATTCACATACAGTGTGTTTTACTTCTTCTCTCTTCTTCACTCATGGGCATCCCACTGACTGTGAGTGCCAGTCCGCCCTCTGTTCTGCATAGAGCCTAGAACATCCTTGCCAAAGCTCTCGTTTTCATGGGAACTAAAGTGTTGTGTTGTGTCTGTGTTATTATAGATAATTCCTGTGCAGTTGGGGGCTTCCTTTTACAGGACAGGCTTTATCTGTAAAACATCACATATTACTGACGAAAACTCACGGCTTCACATTTGCAGTCCTTCAAATTCTCCAAATGGGGAACTGTTCACCACAGGTGGCACAATTTCTGAAATTGCAACAGCTATTACTTTCTCTGCCTTGCGCGTACCTCTCTACATCTGTGCTTCTAAACTGCTGCCGTCATTACTTAATTTGTCAGCAAATGGTGCAGTTTAGTTTGAGACTTTCAGTTCAGAACTGCAGGTTTAAAACTGCAGATATGGATCATTCACTTTCTGCTCATATCTTTGTTTAAAACATCCTCAGTTGCTCTCCAGTCCAGGCACACTGTCGGGTTTACAAGGGGCCGTACGAGCACAAAGAATCTTTCACAAGTGGGTTCTTTGCCGTTGAATAAGGACTTTGTGGACTTGGAGATTAAATGATTCAATTGTTGGTGTCTGTCAAGTAATCAGTAGAAAGGGAGACGTCTCTTTATATAATCAGGAATGAGCTATTATATAATAATCACTTGTCCCTGAACTCCTCCACTTAGCATTAGCATTAATGGAAGCTAAATTGTTCTCATGTTTCACTTGAAATTATCTTGAAAGGGATTTTTTCTTTTGTACCATTTACTGCACCTACTTTAAGCCAAAAAATGTATTTAATTTATTGCTATTACACAACTAAAATATTAAAATCATCTTTCAATCTCCAGTTTCTACAACTCTAACTGACACAAACTCTGCAGAACCATCAGCGGAATTGTCTGAGTTAGAGAGAGGTCATTATCTACATGTGTGGGGGTGAAGTAAGAAAGGAGAAATGGAGAGGAAATGTAGACGGGAGAAAACTACAGAGTTTCACTGCAGATGTGCAAAGATGGCTGTTACATCATTTATCGCGGAAGTTTTGATCCACAAACAACCACACACACACACACAACTGTGATGGAAAGGTTTCGGTGGTTTCCGAAGGAAACAGCAATAACAACAAAGTTTCACAGTTTGCGGCTGGACTCTGTGTCATCAGCATCGCCGAAGTGGCAGGAACTGTAAAGTCTCCGTGACAAAGGCACTAACGGAGAGATTTGGGCCGGCTGTACAGCTCTGCAGTGTTTTAACAACAGGGTGGATCCAGCCGACATCCAGAACCCGACGTGGTGAATGTGTGGCCAGGTGGTAGACTGCAGTGTGTCTCAGCAAGAAGGAGACATTAAGCCTCACAGACAAGGCACCATGCAGACTTCCACTTAGATGGCTGAATGTCCCTCGCACGTATTAGACAGCAGGGTGTCGGAGGAAATGAGGAAACAAGAGTGATCAGAACAAATGATGAGGGGAAAAGGCAGAGAGAAATGACGAGTGGAAAAGAGCGAGCGAGGAACAGAGGAAGGCAAACGTTGAAAATCCAACAGTGTCTTACAGAAAGAGAAGAATCATAGATCCTAATTAGATTATTTATTTTGTAAGGATCGTAAAGCCACTACCTCATTTGTTCATCATTCCTAAATAACAATCATTCCCTGGAAGTATCCACTTCTCTTGTAAAAAATAGTAACAAATCCTCCAGTGTTTCTTCAAATCAAACCGTATTACTATTTCTGACAAGTGTTGTTTTCGATGTGTCTCCCTAACTAGAATTGGCTCCAGCGTCCAGTTCAGCTGTGATGACAGCTACGTACTGCAAGGATCTAAAAGTATCACCTGTCAGCGAGTCACTGACACCCTGGCTGCCTGGAGTGACCACAGACCCATCTGCAGAAGTAAGTTAAACCTATCATCGGGTCTGCATTTCATCTCCTTGCATGTGACAAAGTCTATTTCCGGTCTTTAAGTCATTGCATTGAATTTCCAGCCTTTAATTAATTAAGTAAATGTTTATTTAGCTTTGAAATGCGCCAAATTCACACACACGATCGTTCACTGATGGTGATGGAGCTGGCAGACGAGGTGCTGACCTGCTTATCTGGGATTCAGCGCTGCCGGAGATCCCCGGGCTGATGTTTGCAAAGCCGTGAAACCGTTCACCCTCGGTCTTTACACTCATTACCCTGGACACGGACTGAAACAGTCAGAAGGTCTGAGCTCCTCCAGCGAGGAATCCTCGGCTCAGGTGGGAGAAGTTCAGAGCAAAAGTAAAGTAACAAAAGAAAAGATTTTAAAAGTTTTAGACTAAGGTCTTAAAATAATGGCTTTAAATTCATTTTGACTTACAATACGGTTTAAGCTTTAAGAGAAACTTCACATCCCAATAACCGCAACAACAATGACTGGTGTTATGAGCCGGAGTCAGCAGCCAGCTGTAATAAATTGTTAGTTCAGTATTGTCAGTGTGTAAAATCAAACAATACAGTACATGTCATTATACACATGTTCAGAGTTTTGACTTTACTGCTGGTTATGTGCACATTTTTACATACTGAGGTTTTACAAGGCCTATTAGACACTGCAATGGTTCCAGGATCTCTTTCATTGATTTACAAAAATTGTATAATTCAAGTTTTGCTCTTAAATTGCTGATCCTCTGGTTAAATAAAAAACCCTTAACCACAATGAGTATTTTGGGAAGTGTCATGGGAATCTTCTTCTGTCAGAGACCATTAGTGTCAAACGATGTAAGATGTCAATTTACAGAAATAATAACTCTTAGATCAGCATATTTTCCTGGAAATGATTCCTCTTCAGGGCCTAGAAACCTCTGCCATATCGTGTGTGTACTCAAAATGATAGAAATGTATGCATATATAATTTAACACAGTCCTGATCCCTCTTTGTAAAGCACTTAATGTAAACTAATGTAAGATATATTTTTGAAACTGTAGGTGGTTATATCAGCTTTCTGGTATTTTCCAATGTGCAGGCTCCACAGTAACATTGAAACATCACTGTGATTTATATGTTTCTGTTTTGGATGTGTTAAAATCACTTCATTCATTTCCTCCCTGACCGGTTGAGTGACTAAATAAATAACTGTTTGAGTGGCAGAGCAATGATGCAAACGCTTTCACTGCCCACGTGTTTACTGACAATACCCTGTTGGGTTTATTGCTCCACAGTGGAGAGGCCGACAGCAAGCATACACACCCGAGTGTGTGCGCGTACACACACAGACACTGACACAGCAAGCGTCCAATGGACAATGTCACACACCTCATTGCTGTGGCGCTGTTTGCCTTGAGCTCTGTGTGTGCGTTTGATGGACAGGCAGTCCCTGTGGTCAGACACGTACTGTAGGCTCCCTGTCACATTGGATTATAGTGTGTGCATGCGTGTGTGTGTGGGTTTGTGTGTGTGTGTGTGTGTGTGAGTGTGTGAGTGTGTATACGTCTGTCTGACTGCAAGAACCCCTCGGCCTTCACAACACTGGCTACTCTTTTCAGGACGAGCCAGCAGAGATGCAGGGAGAGTGAGACGGATATTATTTCCACAATTAGCTCAGTGGAGGAGCTGTGGGAGGAGAGGGTGCAGACGACAGAAGGCACAATTAGCACCCACAGTGTCGGGGTTGGACTACACCTGCACAAACTGTAACACAGACTGCTGCTCGAGAACAGGCGCTGCCACTGAACTGTACACTGATCACAGACTCCTTTATCTGCTGAGACAGAAGGACGATGAGGATTTAGTTCACTTGCAAAGCTTCTCTGGAGTATATATATTGTTTTATTTGCACATATTTTAATAGAAAAGCTGAGTGTATTATTTTGCTGTAGTTATTTGGTGCAGTTAATTGTTCAGTAGTGAAAGAACCATCAAACTGTTTTGACCCACTTGTCATGTTAATATATGAAAAAGGACAGAATCAAATAGAACAGAGCAGAGATTGGAATATTGGTTCATCCGGCAGTTTCATTCGAATATCACACTGACAGCTTAAATACTAAGTAAAACCAAATATACACAATGTACACAAAGTATAAGCAACCTGCCGTGTCAAACATTATCACAGAGTTTCATGAGAGGCTCAGACCACAGTATAATTTTATCGGTGTATGATACCGTCTGTCTTTTGCTTTGAAAAGCAGAAAAAATTCATCAACAGTTCTCCCGTATAACACTGACAACTTAAATCCTATTTTGTGTCTCAATTTTCCGTTTGTCGTTTGCCCCCTCTCAACCAGCAGCTTCTACTGGTCGCAGAGAAGAACAGAAATCCGATACGATAGCTTTTGTGTTAGGATGTTGTGGGGCGTTCCAGCCGCAGCATCGGTTGTTACCACACAACATTTAAATGATTATTGTAGCACCCAATGCCCATCGATCATTTTTGAAGCCACCTGACACCCTACAATTTCCAGGTCGGGCTTTTATCGGAATGATTTTGTGCAGTGTGACCCTAGCATAAGCAACACCAGGCCTTTAACAGCTTCAACACAAATAAACTCACCTTTAAAAAAAGATTTAAATAAAAAACAAATACGTGTAAAAAGATGCACAAGACGTGGATGTAAGATTCCCATTTAAATTGTGCAATAATAATTAAAGTGTGTTTGAGACGCCTACAAGAAACACACGGACATATCAACAGATATTGATAATCTGAAATTGCAATGTGTTAGAATAAATATCAGGGGCCATCGATCAGTGGGTGAATTTTTGTCACATCACACAACATAGCAGTAATTAATGTCCTTTTTGTATGTCAGTAATTAGAAAGGAAGATGAATTCAGATGAAGAGAAAAAGATAAAGATAGACAGGAAGAGAGAAATCTGTACACAGCAAAGAGGATGAACAGAGTGTTAGGCACAAACAGACAGGCAGAGGTTAAACATTCTTATACTATAGCTCTGTTGTGCGGTGTTCAGTGGTGTGATCTTCCTCCTGGGATTCAAACCCACGAGTCTCCCTGATTCCCTACTGAGACCTAACTGTTAATTAGAAGCAGGTCTCTGGGATGAATTGCCATGAATGTGTGTCTGTGTCCGTGTGTGTGTGTGTGTGTGTGTGTGTGTGTGTGTGTGTGTGTGTGTGTGTGTGTGTGTGTGTGTACCTGTGTGTACCACAGTGTGCTCTAGCTCTCTTTTCTAATTAACAGGCAGATCAGTCATCTGAGGTCCTCCTCCTCTCTCTCCCTCTCTCTCCCTCTCTCCCGAGGTATTTTCGGTGTCTCTGCCTCCTTCTTGGCTCTTGCCCTTCCTCACTATCTTTTCCTTTCCCACATTATCTTTCACCCCTTTAACTCTCTCTCTCTCTCTTTCTATATCTTTGCGACCTCTCTCTCCACATGATCTCACAACCCTGTCTGTATTTAAAACCTTCTTCACTCTCACTTTATTTACACCTTTCTTTCCACTTTCTACCTCCTCACCCTCTCTATTAGTCATCATCCCTCTGCTTTTCTTTTATCCTCCCTTGTCTTGGATGCTTTTGATTACGTGTCACTGGCCCTCTTTCCCTCCTAATGGCAGTCATCTCCTCCAGCTAACTTATTACGATAGATAAAGGGCAAATAATATGATCAGTTAAAACTTTATCCACAGTGTGACAGTTCGTGTTGACTAGAAAAGACTGAAAATGTCAAGTGTGCACTTTAATATTACTGCAAGAGAGAGAGAGGGACCTTATTAAGGGAATTTGTGATACCATGCACTTCTTTTTTTGCCAAATATCCCTTTAAGGCAATAACACACGGGTGACTTTATGAGTTACTGAGGGCAAGAAATAATACCTCGAGTATCACAAAGGACAAAATCAATATGGATAAAACAGAGCACTTGGAAGAATATTATGAAAAATGCAATGGATACCAGGGATCTTCAAGCTCTTCAGGAGCAAAGGTACTTAAAGTTTCAGCAGCAGAAGAATAGGAGAACTTGGGGCCAATTGTGTTTTTTTAATCCCCATGTTTACTTGGAACATAACTTTTTAAAAGGGGGTAATACCACAGCATGTCTGATGGTCGCCTATAGCAAAGCATCCCAGTGGCATTGAGATAGGTTACTATTAGAGCTGGTACAGACATCAATGTGGAAAGTTACATTTTTCCCCAATGGCCCCTTTGGCCAGTAGATCGTGAGTCGTACTGGCCTGTTTTATTTTCAGTGGCCCGCCAGGCAAAAGATGAAAACAACTCTTCACTCCCCATGATTCATTAAATGATTAATTACAGTGGCCTTGTACTTATGGTATATTCTGGGCAGCCGAGATAATGTAACTCATTGTACACAGTTTTAATTATTCCCTTACACTTTTTGATCCGATGTAGATATATACCATATTTGGAACGATGACCTTCTCTGTAAAGGGCCTTGAGAGAACATTATGATTCAGCACTATACTAATACAATTTAATTGATGCCATCCATTCATCCGTCCAGCCAGTGTAGTACAATTGGATCCACTTGGAAAAATGCATTATTCTCCAACGTCCCCTTCAGCACTAATACAATTCAAAGAATTTACAATTGAACAATATGGAATTTGAAAACCCTCTTTTTGTAAATAGATATTGGGAAATTATAATTTATACATTTGCATCATGTGTGTGTTTCCGCTGTTACATCACTTTCTGTGCTGATGACATTTCACAAACCACTTCAACAGGCCCTCCACCCTATGGACCATATCAGTCATTTATCCTTAAGTAGCAGCAGCGGCAGCAGCATATCAAGCCTTCACTGTCACAGTCACACATTTATGATCTGCATTGATTGTAAACTTACATATATTAAAAATACTCTTCCGGAACTTTCAGAACACTTTGGGAGGTTTTGAAATCTTTGTTTTGAACTTTTTTCCTGTTTTACTTCCTGTCTTTGTCTCATTTCTGTGATTGTCGGCCCCGCCCTAATGTTTTTCGTCTGTTCCCAATTATTCCTGCCTCCCTCGTGTATTTAGTCTCTGCGCTCAGAGTCGTCTTTGTCAGTTCGTCTGTCTCAGGCTTTGCTTGTGCTGCAGACTGTCTCAGTGAAGCCTTGTGCTTCTGTTTTAGTTTAGTTCTCCTCAGTTTTGTTCAGCTCTCCCTGTTATCCTCGTTCTTCTGTTCAGCTCCCCAGTGATCCCTCGGATCTTAAACCTACTAGTTCATTTGAGGTTTTGGACTTTATGTCTGCCTTCCTGCCCGATAGCTGCCAACCTGACTACCAGAGAACTGCATATTTTTGTTATTCAAATGAAAATATGCTGTGTACATCTGCATGTTGCATCCTGAAAACCTACAACTTCGACAATCAACACTTAACATGAAGTCTAGTCAGTGTTTCAATCTGATTTGGGCACAAAAAGGCAGATCATAGGATAGGTTAAAATAAGCACTTCTATAGGTTTAGAGAACCATGGATACCATAGTAAACATACTGTTAAGGTTGTAAAATGGTCATGGCTAAAAGAAAATCTTGGAACTATCACTTTCACTTGGGAAATCAAGAGCAATCTCCCATGTGAAAGCTCTATGTGACATAACCTCCTTCTTTGCTCGCAATATATTTATTATGGCCACAAGAGATTTCCTGGCAATGAAACATCACTATGGGTTGAAATTGACTGTTTGCACGTAAGGAGGAGAGGAGACTTTCCACCATTTTCATTGCTGAGATATGGCTTTCCATTAGGATACATGAGGAAACAACCATTGCAAAAATACAATCTGAAGGACACTCACTGGCCACTTTACAATCTGCAGCACCGCAGTACATACAGTAGCTATACCATAAAGTCTGTCTCTTAGTATCCAGCAGTGTTGAAGTGCATCATCTGAAGTCGCTGTCAGTAGAAACCCCTTCCAATATGTGGGAGTCCAGTCCAATACCATCACACACTATCACCTAAGCATTACCTCTCTGAGCATGCAACAAAGGCAGGTACAGATAAAGTTTAATTAATGTAGACTTTGCTGCTGAACAGTTGTATTGTTGCATATCAGATTGTACAAGTGGACCTGATGAAGTGGAGCAGAAATGTTGCCGGAGAGTTCAACTTTATTAACTCTCCACTTCTTTGCTGATGGGAGGTTTTGCAGAGTTATGAAACCATGAAGTTAGATATTCAATTTAAACTGTTGTCATAACTGAGGGGGATAATGAACACGTTTACGAAAACCCTGATTAAAAAATATATATAATTTCCTCTTGATAATGAAAGCACTAATAATAAATCATTTTCTTTGCCTCTTTGTACACTGTTTGGTGTTATGCTTCCCAAACAACATTTGTTTCTTCAGTCCCCAACAGCATTTCCCCACACTGGAGATTCAAAGTGTTCTTTGGCAAACTTTCTTTTTGAGAACAGCAGTATGATCGCCCTCGACCACAGAAGTGATTTACCTTTGATTGACGGATGACCACATTATTGCTTTATTGCTGCGATTAAAGCAACATAAACAGCAAACATCCTAGTTCCTGTTTGCAGAGCTTAGCTCGACCTCTGCAACGATGAAGTTGAAGAATCACTGAGTTTATCAAAATTGAAGCAATTGGAACTTTCAGTGGATTAGAAGAGAGCAGCAAGGTGGCCAGATAGAGTAAGTAATACGTTTAACCTCGCTAGCAGTCGGTGTCTGTGAGCGAAACTCTCTCCTGTGAAACAAGTTGGTGAAAAACCAATGTGACTGACTTGATTGCAGAATAATTTCAAATAAACAAACTGCCCAGATTCGATTGTCTGCGAACCACAGTTTTGGTTTTGGACAGATTGGACCCTTCTAAGATACATTACCTGTTCCTCTGTCATCACCAAACTCTCTTTTCTCTTCCAAAGGTGAGAAGCCATTTGCAATCTGCGAGTATCATTTTGATCACTCCATAAATCCTTTCTCTCTTCTCTGCCCCCTCCTATAGCTCGCACCTGTGGCAGTAACCTAAGGGGGCCCAAAGGGGTCATAACTTCTCCTAACTACCCTGTTCAGTATGAGAACAACGCACACTGTGTGTGGGTCATCACTGCAATGGACTCTGGGAAGGTGAGCTCATTTCTTTACTATTTTATCCCCCCCCCCCCCCATTCAGTCCTCCAGGGTTTCCACGGCTACAATCTGACATGGTGATGATAAAACTTCAGTAACTGGAGCGTCTTCACGTCACATTGTATCGTCTGATGTGGGGATCGTAGCACGACTTCTGAGGTGATTCACTTTTTGTCTAAAACTACAGAGCACCGTTCTGCCAGTACTCATGAGTATTTTTGTGAAATATTGATCTGTGTGGTTTGATTTAATTTATCAATAATGTTCGATGCAGCCAATATAGGCTTAAAAGATAGGCCTCAGATATAATTTAACTTATATCATTTGAAGTGGCTGAGAGACTGAGTGACTATGAAATGAACCTGTCTTCGCAGAGGGATTGTTGCATTTCACTCCACAGCTGTTGAAGTGTTCGAGAAGACGTAATAGATGGATGTGAGTCACTCAAAGAGGTTGCTGAAGAATCGAACGCACACAGCCCTGTTGTGGTGAATAGAGTTTTAAAAGTGCTGCAGAGAGAGACAGGTGCTCGACTTAAGAGGGCATCACTTTCAGTAAAAAGTTGAAAGCAAGACTAGAAACTATGACACAACATATTTTCCTCTGTGGTGCTCTATTGAATGTTGAAGGATGGATGTTTTATGCCACATTTTTTGTTTTCTCGCATGATGACTAGACTGTGAAGGCAACTTGTTTGTTGAGTCATTGTTGTATCGACATGAAAAAGTATTTCACCTTTGTGTCTCTGTCTACAGTTTATTTTGCAATGATATTTTCTCCTCATGTCTCGTCACATACAGTTCATACTCTACCTGCCGAAACTTTGTTGAAGTGTAAGCAGTTGAAGTCCAGTGAGGTATCCAACAGTTGAAGTGCCCCTTTTGGTGAAAATAAAGTTTTTAAATACTTTCATTCGATGCATTTTGAGTGAAATTAGTAGTGAATGGCTCATATTAGCATATCCATTGATTGAGTTATGAAATAACCAAGGACAGTGCAGACTCAAAACATTTTAAGTTAATGAGAACATTTTCTTTTCATGACAAACCTTCTGAACACATAGTTTTATAGAGTGTAATATGCTACTGGAGTGGGGCTTAACCCGAATAAATGAAGAAGGCTGAACTGAAACTGACACTAGCATCACATCATGGATGAACAGCACAGTCTGTCTCTAGAGTCCATTGAGCTTTGAATGAACTGACTACTATGAAGGAAAGGAAGAAAGTGTGTGTCCGGCTGCTTAAAAAGACAAACTTAAAATATGGATTCCATTTAGCTCAATAACAAAAAGATTAAATTAATTGTTTTATTTGTTAAGCTTTCAGAAACACTGAGAAATCAAACTAGGTACATTTAAAAAGTAGCGAAAAGTTTCGTTAAACTTGTGCCAGGTAGTGTGTCCCGCCTCTTCTTCTACTCCCCTCTCTCCACTGCTGCTCTCTTTGTCTCCACTCTCTCCCTTTACTCTCCCTCAAACTCTCTCTGTTTCTCCCAACATCTAATTTCCTTCTTCTCTACTCCTCCCTTCTCGCCTCTCTACTCATCTACTCTGCACTCTTCCTATCTACTCGGTCCTTCCGTCATCCTCTTTTCTCCCTTCACTTTGATTCGTCTAAAATGTTAAGTTTGAAAATGGTGAGGGAGAGAGAAAGAGAGAGATAGGGAAGAGCAAAAAGAGACCGAGATAGCATTTGAAAACTCCAGCCAAAAGAGAGAGGGGAGTATAGAGGAGAAAAATGGTGCTGAATATTCAGCTATCTACTTCACATCTAAAAGGAAGGCACCAGGAGGAGTGTAAAGGACTGAATGTCCAAGCAGGTACTTGACATGTGGCATTGAAGTTTCCTCTAAAGATGGAGGGAAATAGAGTCTCCTCTCTTTTGAGTCTCTGACGACAATGAAGACATATTGATGAGAGGGAACAATTTACCATTTTATTTAAGTTTGTAACATGTGGCAGACAGGAAGTGATCCACATCTTAACACGTCTTTGAAGAGACATACATTTATAAGATAATCTTTCTTTGAAGAAATCATGACTACTATACAGGTAATTTATCTTTCGGTACATTTAAGTTTTTATAAATAACGTGCTTCATATTATTAGTTATTATGGTTGATGACAGGTAACAGCTTGCTTGTGGTTTAAAAATAGAAAGATAGAATGTGTGTTTGATCTGTATGGTCACCTGCCTGTACATACGTGTGTGTTTGTGTGTGTGCGTGTGTGTGTTAGAAACCCTTCAGGTTTGAGAGCACTTTAAGAATCAGATTATCAGCTACTACAGCTGCTGGCATTTGCAGAATGTCACCATCTACATACATAGAGGGAGAGACAAGGACAGAGACAAACCCGAGGATAAAGACACTGATAGACTACAATAGACTGGAATAGACTGGAATACATGAAAGGGATGTGTCAGTGCTTCTCCTCTACTTATATAATGAACAAACTGTTGTGCCTTTCTAATTTGCTTTTTACATAATATGTAATCCTCCTCATTCAGACACTAAGTGGAATGATCCAGCGTTTCATGATACAACATATTTGCATGATCTCCTTCTGTAAGGATTCGCTAACACTGCATTTTCATTGTAATATCAACATATTTAAGTATGTTGTCAGTGAGAATGTGCTTAGAATTAGGGGGCTAGGGGAACTGAGTAGGTTTACAACTGTAATGAATATTGACAAAGTTATTCCTTTTCAAGTACTAAACCTTCACTCCACATGGTGCTCTTTTTTTTCTATTGAACAAAAAAAAACCTTACCCATGTATCATATTTTTTAATACTATAAATAAATCAAACCTGATTATAAGCTAAACAGTGATCAATAATTTCTAGGGTTTTTGTTTTATTATAATGTTAATATTTCTGAAAAGATCCCTGTCATGGCTACATAGGCTTAATTTACAACTATTTTAAATAACAACCTTTGTCACAGTGATATAGACTTTCTTTTAAAAGAGCCTGTATTAAACAATGGCATGTAAATGGATGAAAAATTACCCTTATCCCAAAATAAATCCAGGTAAAATCTTCAATATAAAACAATCACACCAATATAAAGATCTGAGGCATATTTCAAGAAATGTCATGTAATAGAATAGAATATTTACAAAAATGTCAAAATACTCAGTTTCAGTTCAGTTGCTGATTTGCAAACTTTGCTGAGCATCACAGTTGCTCTTTGTTTTCTATCAGCGAGCAAATTTCTTTGTCTCTACACAATGCTCAAAGGCCCTTAATTTGTCTTTTGTTAGCCTCCTTTTATAGCACATTTTTCCTTAAGTAGAAGATGTGAGTATTCCCACTTTAACATTGATCTTTAATCATGCTTTAATTTGTGCATGTGTGGAAAGAGACAGTTGATTAAACACCACGGAGAATCCTAAGTGTGTGTTTCCCTGAAAAAGAGATAGTTATATGTGCAGAGAGACTTAGGAAGAGGACGATATATTTAAATAGATAAAATGAGCAAGAAATAAAATATATAACAGTCATCTTTTTCTCGATCTTTGTTCTTCTTTTTTTTAACATTTCTCTGGTTCCATCTCATACCCCTGCTCTGTCCTTCTTTGTTTTCTTTCTTCTTCTTTCTTCCCCTTGCACCTCGGTCGCCTTCTAACTGACTATTAATCCAGACGACTTATTTCATCAATAACACGTTACACAAATTGAGACAGAGACAAGTCTTTTCAGCCAAGCATCTCTGCCATTTTGTTCCTTCTTTGTGTTTACTTACGTAGACAAGTTTAATTGGCCAATAAGTAAAGTTGGCTGTTGTCATTCTGGTAAGTTTCGAACAAAAAGAGGAGCACAATCAATACCGCTTGTGCCGGTCTGACAGCCTGTCGGTGAAATGCCGTGATTGTGCTTCGGTGTTTGCCTGTGCTTTTGTACACCAATGTTTGATTGCGTGTATTTTTATAGATGTTTTCTATTTGCCAACTTATTTGCTATAACTGCCAGATGCTGTGGGGAAAACTAATATTTTGGAGAGTAAACTTGCAACTCTGAAGTGTCGTGGCAAAACTCAGAGGAACTATTGTTCACCGAAAAAGGAAAGTTTCCTCATTATCTACTCACCACTGTGACGATGGAAGAGTGGGCTAAGAGTTTGACACTTCCGGAGTCTCAGAACTAAACCTTGTTGCAGGAGAATCAAATACAGTTGAAGTAAATGGTGACCTACACTGATCGTGTGGTGTCATCCAAGTCCGTAAGCTCTGCCCTTGTAATAAGACTAGAAACTCTAAATTTACACCAAGTTTTAAGGCTCAAGGTCATACGGAAGTGGCTAAGCTAGCGGAATTGGCCACAGGATGGTGTGTCCGAGGGTCCCTGAACGCACCTCGAAGGAAGATATCTGTGGGCTTTTAGGCACAAAATATGGTATAAATAACTGTTACGAGTCAAATATAACTGTTGGGGCTTGTGACCAGTTGGATGACACCACACAAGCAGTGTGGAAGCATGTTACGATTATTACGTCATAAGGACTCAACATTGACTTCAATTGTATTGGAATCTGCTGCACCTGTTTTGTGGACTCAGACAAACAGCGATTTTCATTTTTTGGTGAACAATCCCTTCAACACTGTGGGTGTATCAGTGCATATATGCGTGTATGCCCCTGTGTGTGTGTGTGTGTGTGTGTGTGTGTCTGTGCTATTTCTGTGTGTAGCAGTTATGCGATTCATCAGTATGAAGCAGATTATTTTGTTCAAGTCTGAGCCATGCCTGACTGCTCACACGCACACACCCTGTAACCCATCGTCACACACACCCATTAGGCCTGTAATCACTGCTGTCTTTTTCCTGATGAATACATATTAGCGAGTGTGTGTTTTTCCCGTGTGAGACTGTGTGTGTGTGTGTGTGTGACTGGTGGGGGTGCTGGGTCATTTTCATGCATGGATCATCATCGTCATTATAGTGTTGGCAGGGCACATTCTGTGACACTCTATCAGATTCTGTTAAATTTTACTTGATACTGAAATTGAGGCCAATCAAGACCAATAAAAGCCTCGGCCAGAATATGGTAAAATTCAGACCGATTCTGCAACAGCACATCTTTCTGCGACATGAGTTCATTACTGCTCAAGCTGTTACTTAACAAAGGCATAATGCCCAATATTCAGATATATAAGGCTATTTTCAGCTTTTTTAGCTTAAAGCTACCATTTGCATGATCAGACTGTAAAGCAAACTAGTCCCCTCTTTCTCCCTCACCTGTTATGTTTTACTCAGCCACAGTCTTAGCTAATGAAGGGGTCCCCACAATACAGAAGCTTATTCACATACTCAAAAAGTCTGAGTGCAGGAAAAAGGTAATATGATGTGTTGTTTAAACTGAATTTAAAGGGACATGATGGTGAATTGAGGTTATGACATCAAACAAGCAAACTGAACGACGGTCATGTTGCCAGTGAGCCAACAGTTTCTACACAACTAAAAGTGAGTGCATCAGCAGTGCTGCTAGTGGTCTGTCATTGGACCACTACTGTAGATCTAGTTGAACCAGGTTTTAGGTTCCGACAACTTGAAACATTGGATTGTGTCATCTTTTTGGCTCATAATTAGATTCTTCACAAGCTGTCCGATAGAACAAACCTGAATTTTAATAAACCTGTTTGTTTCTTTTGGTTTTACGGGACCAACTTTTCACCTGAATGTGACCTTTGAACATCTAAATCTCACTTCGAGTCAGTGTCAGCTGAAGCGTGGATACCTGTATCTACTCTGACCTTCATAGTGGTGATAATATTCCACTGCAGCTTAACAGTATCAATTCTGAATCTCGACAAATAGCTCACCGAGTTTGTATGCAAAATGCAGAGTAAATAACCATCAGTGTCTATGGTAATGAGCAGACATTCACTGATAGCTTCCCAATTAGCACATTATCTCAGCTCTTTATGCTATTCTGCTTTTGACCATAATTTGGCAGTCTGACTGACCATAATTTACTGTATTAGCCGAGTCTTTGGCTCTCATTCCTGAACCTAATGCCTCTCTATCCAAAGGACGTTGTCCATGGTGATGCATGAATGTCCCAATGTCACACCTATTAGTTTTGTACACTGCTCGCTTAGAATGGAGATGCTTGGATTGAATTTGTTCCAAAACTGCACTGTAAAACAATCTGCAACAAAGCTTATTCCAAAAAATCCCCAAATTGTCAAAACAAAACTCATCGACCCACAGAGAACTGTGTTCACATATTTTTCTATTGTATCACATAAGAGTTAATAATGCAGCTTCTCCAGAGCTGTCGCGCAGTGGTATGCAGTTTATTTCCCCTAAACTGTCGAGCCAACAGGTCGACGGAACTCTAAGGCTTCGTAACACCTCTGCAACTGAGTTATTTTACCAGACAGCCGCTGTTTATTTTCTTACCACTTGAGGCAAAGGTCACCTCAGGGCAGGATTGCAACACATAAACCTGGCATGTCTGAATGATTTCAGGGTACAGCCAACAGCCTAGCATCCTTGTCAGTCTATTTTTAACGGAGTGATACTTTATTTATCCCTCGTGGAAAATCACTGGTCAGAGCATTGAACAACACTGAAACACAATAACGTATGAAGGGAAAATGTAGCAAAACTACTGTACAGTATATGATGCTATGTATAAAACCATTATGGTTAGACTTAAAGGAATCCCTTCATTCGTCTTTCTTTTATCTCTCTTATCACAATTTATCCGCTTTTCACCGATTTGAGGTCCCATTGAGCATCCCGATTGGCTGCATGGGCTATCAGTCATAGGTGCATCACATGCTTTATTTGATCAATCACACACACACACACCAAAGACATGCAGGTCAGTTAGACTGTAAATGAGTTATCATAAATCTATGTTAGCCCTGTGATATATTGGCCTTTAATAGGGTTGCTCTACCCTCTGGCCATTGCTAATAGAGACTCTGATAGTAATAAGTTGTAAAGAAAAGCAATGGATTAATGCTTAAGGCCTCTACACACAGTGAGCAACAAATCCCCCCATATATTTATGTGAATAGCTTTAGATCAGGAACCAGCCGCGTAGAATCGGTACAACAGACATCCACTAACCTCTGAAATATGTCATCACAAACTAATGATTTGACCCCACAGCTAATCTACTCAGGCCAGTGGTGCGAGACGACATTTATAGGTATAGACAAGGAGAGTGAGCTACCTCCTCCTCCTCATCACTCATGTTGATCAAAGTGATTAGTGAGACAACTTGTTTGAGTGACTTTTAGATGATAGATCACAATGTAAGTTGCTTGTTTTAGTGCTACTACTTCCTCTTCACACTTAAATAAAAAGAGGAAAGAAAAAGTACAGTTTCCACTTGTATCTGCTTACAAGTATAATCATGTTTTCAATATCATCCCTGATCTCAGAACTGTAGAAGCTGAGTGATGAGCAGCTTGGCTCACTTTTCTAAAGCCAGCTACAGCTAGTCACATGTGAAAGGACCAGGGTTTTCCATAGTGCGCGTCCTTGAATATCCAAACGATGCTTCTCCCTTCTCTGATTGACAAGTCCCAGCCTTTTGTTTAATGAGCAGGGTCATACACACACCAATGAAAGTGACAGAAATGACAGATGCAACATCTGGCTGTCAACCCAGCTTCTAGAGGTCAGCTGCAGCCGCTAGAGGGCAGTAAAAAGGCGATGTCACATCAGACAGTGGCATCGTACTTCTTTGAGCTTGTTAGCGTCTCATGGAGGCTGCTCACTGCTGATCTGAATCAATTGTAAGGAAGCTTCGTATGCATACCAATGCTGTGTCTGTCCCTCGTCCCCGTGCTGCATGGTGTGTATCCATCATAAAATCCACTGTAGCTGTGAGATGCAGTGCACTGTAAAGATGATTTATAACGCTCTCTTGAGCTGCAATGAGCAGCAAAAGTGCTTCTGAAATTCTGATTAGATTGTCAGTGAACAGCTCTTGGGAAATGAAGTCAAGAATAAAAGAAGTGTGCTGATAAAAAAAAACGAAAAAAAAAAACGAAGCTGTGTTAATATGATTATGTTAATCAATTGAGTAATTTGATAAATTGTTGATTGCAGACGGTTGGTTTTCTGTAACTGATTACTTTACAAAATTAACTTTCCCAGGCATGAAGGTGTACTGGGGCCATGTCCTCAGACGTGTCTTCAGGTTATTCTGTACTTGTTTATTTGACTGAAAGGCCCAAAAGTAATGTATCGGAAAAGATTCCCAAAGTGCCATCGTGGCAGCTCACCAATGACTCAACCTTGCTGCAAAATGTCAGCAATGGAATTTTGGAACAATCGGCTTTCAAGACAGTTGTTTCCTCTCTGTACTATTTCTGACAAGGGGTCACCCCGGTGCTCGTTTTAAACTTTTTCTTGACAGTTTGTATTTGAGTCAGTGTAGACAAAAATACACTAAAGCTCACAATACTTATGTAAAAATACACCTCACCTAAGCCTGAGTCCCAGTGGAGCAACCGCAGAAACCTGCCTCTGGCCCTTGAATTGTTGTATTAGAGTTTGTTATTAGTGTGACATTATCAATGTGGACATGAAGTACAAATTAATGAAACATTTTTTGTAGACAAAAGACGACATTATCTTACTCTCTGTTTAGTCTCTAGACCATTCAAGCTTGTCATCATCAGGGGTGTGCACTTTACTGAGAGTGTGATCATATTATTTTTATATATTTTCTGGGGAGTTATTGTTTAAATTACATCACCTCTCATGTCAGTTGGTTAACGATTTGCATTCCTCCTCCGCACATACTTACATTACAACATCACTGCACTCTTGACTCAAGTAATTCAATTTGTGAATTTGCCAGTTGTAAAATAATTTCCAAACGCGACATTCTGCCATGTCTTTAACAGCTGTGCTGGGTAAATGCCGTAACTCTATTAAAGAAAAAATTGTTTTGCAGCAATTGCTACATCTACAGGGGGTCAGAGGATTGGTCGAGCAAATTTAGAGTGAAAATACTGACTTTTTGGTGTTCGATTGTAAATTATCGTGGTGTCTTGAAAAAGTCTGTTTGTTGCAGTATTGTTGTCTGTGATATTAATACAGATGTTGGCGGTATAATTCCCCCAAGATTGAAATGAAACTAATACCCATGTGTGCTACCCTTGGCAGGGGTCCCCTCAGCTTATTATGTGCTTCAAATGGCTGTCTGAACATAATTCATTAGACGTGTGCAGTTTTGCTTTTTTGACAGGGCCCAAAATCAAATCTTATTTTTAAGGGGAACAGGGCTGCACACCTACACGGTAAGAATGTATTGGCAGGGTGGCTGCCTTCTAACCAGTTGGTCGGTCAGTGTGTTGGTTGGTTGATATGTGAGTAGGAAGGTTGGTTAGCTGGTTGGTCATTCAGTCGGAAGGTAGGGAGGAAGGGAGGTAATGGGGTATCGACTGATCATGGTAGCTCATGGTTTCCATATTTGTATTTAATTAATCACTTTCTCCACTGTTGCTCAGCAGAGACTCAGCACAGGGGATTCAGGAACTTTTCCACCCAATTACAGCTGTGTGTTCTCTTGCACTATTCTGACTTAAGGTCATAACAGCAAGGGCAAGATCAGCAGACCCAAAGCAATTTTTCAGTTTCAAGTTCTTTGCTGAGCAATGACCCTTCATAGTTCAGCTGTAGACAGACTGAACATTTTATTTCAGTGCACAGTACTTGCAGTGTTTATAAGTCTCTTGTTGACTGGCAATAACAACCACGGCTGTGGCCGTGCCCTGAGGAGACCCTCAAATTCACAGCGCTACAACTTTACTGTGTAACGAACTGAAGACATTTCACTGTATAGCTTTGGATGCTCAGTGCTCTTAACAATGTTTAAATGGCCTATTGCGCTGCTCCAAGCTGCTCTGCTGCTTACTAATGATCTCAAAGTGATAACGCTTCACTTATCTCTTTGAAGAGCAGCCGCAGAGCATCCTCCCTCAAACTCTAACACTCTTCTTTTGTGTCTGTTCTTGACCACGAGAACACACAATAATGTAGTCATCAAAGAGAAACACTGTTTGTTTCAATTAATAATCTGTAAAGGACTAAATTACCATTTTTGTCCTTTTTCTCTTTCTGTCGTTGATTCCTTCCCATCTTTGTTTCTCTCTTTGCTTCAAAAATAAAGAACGTAATCTAATGCAGTTTGGGGTTGCAGGCTGCTCTTAATGTCTTTCTAAATGGGCTCATTTGGATCTATTGAACAGCACTGAGCTTCTTGCTAATGACCTTAGTGTGATAACGCTTCAGTTCCTTCCTTTAAGTCTGCCGCTACTATGCAATCTGCCTGGAGTGTCTAGACACACAGTCAAACGGCACTCACACATTCAGTGAAACAGCCATGCCTATCGTCCCGCTTCAGTTAAGGCTGGAATTCGTGAGAAAAGCTCCTCCTATAGATGAGCAAGCACACACACACACACAAACACACAAACACACACACACACACACAATTACGCTTGGGCGCACAGAAAACCAGTCTGTTTCTGATTCTGTTCTGCTTTGCTCCCTTTCTTTAGTTGCTGCCACTGTACAGTCTTAACAACAACCTGCACCTCTCAGACACAAACACACAGGAAGCGTGCAACAGCATCTTCTACAGTGTGTACGCTGTATTTGCCATGTTTCATATTCCCTCGATGTGCACTGCAGTCAAAACAGTGATTGTCGGATTTACAGGTCAGACTTCTTTTCATTAAAAGGGAGAAAAGCATGTTTGGAAGCTACTGTGAGTGACGTGTTTTGTAGCTTTTATCCGACTGTTACCGCAGAGATAATCACTGCTGCATGCAAATTAGGTCTTGCTAAAAAGATTTGGTAATGTGGAAAAATATCTGTAAATAAAGAAAACACTGAAATTACAATTATAAAATCAACAATTCTCTATTTTCTATGAATGGGCACTTCCATGCATAATGTCTTTGTTGGGGGGGGGGGGGGGGGATTTGCAGACTTTGTTTTGACTCATTGTCTTTTAAATCTGTTTTATAACAAATACTTGGACTGATGTTCGACAACCACCAAATGATGTGTGTGTCCTCTTGCTGCCTTTGTAGCTGCAGCACCACTGTAGACAGATTAAATCCTCTGTTTTTACAAACAGGGTTAAAAAAAATGTCCAAAGATTTCAACAGATGATGATGTATCCTTTTAAAAACAACAGAAACCCTTATTGTCTCCTGCACCGTCAGACACAGTGAAACAGATAATACAAAAACACATCATCCAAAGAAGCACAATGGTTTATTAATGCTGCCTGTGATTTGCCGGTAGCCAGGAGAGATACCTCCCCACGTTGTTTTCATCTTTTCCTCCATTATTTGTTAGTCTTTTTGGAGAGACTAAACATGGCCAGAGGCTGCAACATTGAGTGTATGATAAGATACGTAAGCATAAGCATTTAGTATCTATCTTATATTTATTGAGCCAAATTTAGAATTTGACTTTTACATTATTTAAAGATTTGTATTTTTGAAAAAACGTGACCAGAGCTATGCAGAACTGATCTTTGCTTGATTTTTTTACACTCCTTAACACCTGCAATTGTGATTTGCCATGTGATTGATCCTCATCCACTATATCACAAGTTAATGTCTGATACCAGCTCGGTTTTTTTTGTACAGGTTTTCCTTAATGCAACAGAAATCCAACATCATCCATTCTGTCAGGGTTATGATCCACTGCCAGTTAGAGTGGACAAGCAGCAAATAACGGAAAGCAAGAAAGATGGCATGCAGTAGATTGGTATTCCTGTTATGTATGTGTGCCGCCACAGCCATGAACGTGACTTTAAGGAAGGCGTTTTACAACAGAAGGGTGTGTTTGCATTGGGCAGTCTGCGCAGCTCGTGATTTGTGTGTCTGTGAATACAAAGGAGCATGCTGCCAAATAGAGGCGAGGCAAAGTGATTCCAGAGTTTTGTTCTTTCTCTCTACTTTCCTCCATTTACGATGGATTATTTTTGGAATAGCAATATGTCACTGTCAAGTTAATTGTTATACCTTTGGAACGCAGCTGTAATTAAATGAGATGATGGTCACAGCCAAGAATACAAGTAGTCTCTGTCATGCTAATGGTATTATTAGTATTTGTGTGATAGGATACTTGGGCTTTGTAGCCCAAGCGGACATGATCACAACCTCATCCATCAACCATAGTTTCTTTAGAGGGAAACTAGAAACTTAGACAATGTATTTGTCTTTCATTGAACATTTATTTTGCTGGTTTACTTTCCTTTTTCTGAAGGACTCAAACCAGTTGCAAGATGTCATAAAACGTGATTAAGTGTGATCAGGCCAAACATATCATCTATGAACGTAAGGAATGCATTTTAGATTCTCTGAATGTAAAACAGATAAGTATGTATTGACTCAGGAATGCACTTTTTTTGCAGGTCTTTGTGATGTTGTACTTTGTTGGCCAGCTAATGACTCGCCCCTCTCATAGGTGCACGTGTGTTCCAACTCTTTTTTATGATTTCCCAGTTGATGTATTATATGTGACATATCTGGGATCACGCCCAGTATTTCCGTGTTTGATGAGGCTCTCGGTTTCATCCGTTTCCAAAATCAATGCTGTCTATTCTAAGCTTTAATGAGAATATACATTTACAGCCGGTGGAATGTATGGCTGAGTTTGGAAGTGGAAGAACGCGGTTCAGACAGAGTGTCAGTGCAGCACCTTTGTTCCCCATTGTCAGGATGAGCCGTGCTCTGCAAAAGCAGTATAAAACTTGGGGCTTGTTTTGACTGGGATAATAGAAGCTATTTTCTGCTCCAAAATGAGTTTCCACTGTGCTGTAATTGAGTCTGACTTCATGGCATAAAGTCAGAGTTAATTACAGGAGTCACGAGGTCACGAGGTTGGCAGAAGCTGTCAGTCCTTTCAAGAAGGGTGGGTTTTATTGTTTGTAGAATGCTGCTTTATAATGAATGTGTTCATTTATTGCTATTAACATCATATAGGAACGTTCACTGCTCGAGAGGCCGCTATTTGTGAAACAGAATTTCCGATTTCAATGCTAGGCTTTCAAATATCCCTAGTGATATAATCAGTATAGTTTCTATTGCTAGAAATTGTAAGGGCGGAAAAGCACGAGTACATCGCCACAGGAACAGATAATAAATCGCTCAGTGATCTTTCTGTTTTGCTTTTGTCTGTGTTCTCTTCTCTCTGCATGTCTGCGTTTATAGCTCAATGATTGCTGTCATTTTATGTTTTGTTTTCTTTAGGTGATAAAGCTGTCATTTGAAGAGTTTGACCTGGAAAGAGGATATGACACACTAACGGTGGGAGACGGAGGGAAGATAGGAGACACTCGGAGGGTTCTCTATGTGTAAGCACGACTCATGTTCTCACCTTTATAATGTAGAGGAAGCCTGTGTGACACCTGCTTTTTCTGCCGGTAAAATTTGCAAAACAAAAATGAAAGATGAGACATTGTAAATTTAGTGTTAAAAATACAGTGGTATTTTTAAATATCAGGATCCTATAGTAATTACTAATAGTATTTCTTCAAAAAGTGATATTTTTTTTTATATGAATATTCTGTTATTTATTGATCAATAGTAATGTAGTAGTATTTAGTTATCAACAGTAATACACTGTTGTGTAATCATCAATATTAATATAATGTTATTTTATTATTGATATTAAGATAATGTTATTCAATTGTTAGCATCAACTTTGTATAGTGTTATATATTGTGTTATAATGCTTTATAACTGTTTGTGTTAATCTGTGTGTGTGTGTAGACTCACTGGCTCCAGTGTCCCTGACCTCATTGTCAGCTTGTCCAATCAGATGTGGCTGCATCTGCAGTCTGACGACACCATCGGCTCAGCAGGGTTTAAGGCGGTCTATGAAGGTATGGCTT
>NC_083638.1:19319089-19381589 GCF_963576545.1 Limanda limanda
AGCTGACACCGATAGAGAGATAAGATGGTGACAGTCACAGTGAGTGAAGGTGATAGGGGGAGATATTGATGCTTGAACTATATACTCATTGTTCTGAACAGTCCATTCAGTATATTTAGACATTTGATCTCATGCTACATCTTACCATCAATGCAGCTCTTTAAATGGAATTGAACTGGTACTGAACTTAATGGATTTCACTAGAGACAAAGGTTGAGACATGTAGAGGGATAAAGGTAATACAAGTAGAGAAAGAGAAAGAGAGAAAACAAGAAATTGACTGTTGTAGAGAGACAAAATGACAAATTGAGTGAGAAGAAATGGACTCTGTCTCAGATAAACAAAGGGCGTGTGAGAGTAGGGGAGAGATTGAGTTGTGCTCTTGATTTAGGTTTGGCTGATTCAGTGTTGTCCAGGGTTACACCTTATTTCTTCATAGCTCTGTATGTGAGTCAACCGGAGGTCTATTAATTCCTTCAGAAGTTGGACAAGTTTACTGAGGCAACTGGACTTGTTTGACCTCTTATCCAAGAGACTCCTTCAGTTCTAACTGACTAATGGGAGGTTTCAGGTATTTAACCTCTGTGGGTCTGTACCTGTGTTGACAGTCGTTATGTCAAACAGGCAGGTTGCTGAACCCAGTTGGTTGTCGAGGCCGCTGGGGTCCTCTGGGTCAAGGCCAAAATACGCACATTTGGCCTGAGAAGACGTGGTTGGAAAGAGGAGTGAAAGAAGCAATCTTTGTCAACCTGGAAACCAACAGGTGGTGGTTTAATACACACAGTGTGATGGCCCAGCCTGTCAGCCGTGCCACACATGGCTGAGGACAGCCAGGCAGAGGCAATCCAGAGGCGTGGTGTTGGAGGGGCGGTACTACCCCAGGGGATCCTCCTGGAGAGCTCCTCCCCTCCCGGGTGTCTCTGATTGTCTCTCACAGGTGGACTGAATCAAGAGGCAATCAGGAGCCCTTTTAAAAACCAGAGGAAATGGGGACAGACTCTCTTGAGCCACTGAGGGAGTAGGAACCAGACGTTTTCACAAGGAGTCTCAGGGTAAGAGGCCAACGGCCTGCCTTTTGTCAGATGAAGAGGATTAACTGCTGTCTTTCTCTCTCGTCACCCCAGGAAGAGCCCGCTGGAGCCCAGACCCCAACTGCCAGACCGGCAAAGCTATTTGAATTATCTTTATGCGCCCTCCTCCCTTTTCCCCCTCAGTTCTAAATAAACTCCTAATTTCTATTTACCATACACCCCTGCGTCTGACTGCTCTGTTTCCAGT
The DNA here is from genome assembly GCF_963576545.1 of Limanda limanda. NCBI lineage: Eukaryota > Metazoa > Chordata > Actinopteri > Pleuronectiformes > Pleuronectidae > Limanda > Limanda limanda. The sequence goes on from NC_083638.1 coordinate 19,320,368, forward strand.
TTGTATACCCACTGTTCTCCTCTTGCAAGGCCGGGCTCCCACATATGGTGGAGAATGCGGGCATTCTGAGTCTTCACTATCAGTGGGTATACAAGTTTGGAATAGAGCACGTCTGATCGGAAGAGAAGGTCAAACATGGAAGAGATCCTGAGAGCCATCCTGGACTCACAGCCACTCTGCAGACAGCTGTGGTAGAGCTGTGTAGAGCAACGGGGAAAGCGGAAGAGCGGAAACCAAGAGAGGTGCTGACTAAACTGACGCACGATGATGACGTTGAGACCTATATTAAGCTGTTTGAAAGGACTGCAACGAGAGAGAAATGGCCAAAAGCAGAATGGGCGAACATCCTTATGCCTTTCCTGACCGGCGAAGCTCAGAAAGCCTGTCGAGATCTTTCAGCTGCAGAGGCCGTGAGCTATGATAAGGTAAAGACTGCTATCCTAGCTCAATATGGACTTAGCCTCCCCGCAAAAGCTCAGCGAGTGCATGACTGGAGCTACGACCCTGCTCTCCCCGTCCGGGCACAGGTGATGGGGCTAGTCCGTCACACCAGGAGCTGGCTGGAAGAAGCAGAAGGACCGCCCATAGTGGACAGAGTGGTGATCGACTGGTGTACAAGAGGCTTGCCAAATGATGTCAAGAGGTATGTCGCCCAGCAGGGGCCTCCCAATGTGAACACCTTAATAGCCTTATTAGAAAATCACCGAGTGATGGCTAATCTGATGCGGTCAGAAAACAAGCCGAACAATTATAAAGCCAAGACAGAGAGAGAGATGGTAGGCAAAGCTGTCAGTTCCCCACCAGCCCGAACGCCCCCTGGCTGGACCGGACCGGCTGCAAGACGAACCCAGTGGCCTCCTCCAATCCCACGATGTTTTTCCTGTGGCAGAGAGGGACACCTAGCCAAAGAGTGTCCGGATCGGGATGAGCCGATGCCGACAGCCGGGTCTACCGATAACAAGGGTCTCTACTGCCACCACCTCACTACCTGTTGGGCCCATGAGGGAGCACCAGCCCCAAAGTTTCCGGTGAAGATTGCGGGGAGAGACACAGAGGCCCTCTTGGACTCCGGAAGTATGGTTTCTCTCGTTCTACCACAATTCGCCAGTGCCCCCTGGGGTGAAGAGGTGGCCGTGTCCTGCATCCATGGGGATACCCGGAAGTATCCAACCTCCAAAGTCCAAGTGATTACTCCTCGAGGACGATTCACTCTGCAGGTTGGGGTAGTCGAGCAACTGCCGGTGCCTGTGCTTTTCGGCCGGGACAGCCCCCTCTTCTCCCGCTACTGGCCCGCGGAGGCAATGGACCCAAAACGGCAACCCAGAAGACGACCGGAGAAGAAGAGACAGTCTTCTGTCGCTTGTCCCGCCTGGGCAGCAGTATCCCCCGATGGCAGCCCAGCAGAAACTACTAATGACGACAGGGAGGAAGCCGTCCACACCCAGACCACAGCAACAGACCCCGAACAGGCAGCTGAGATGGAGCCCCTGGAAGACATACAATCAGACGAGGTGTTCTCTCAATTTCCAGAAGTTGAAATGGAGGGAGGACTCAGACCAGGACAATTCGGCTCGGCCCAGCTGCAGGATCCCAACCTGACCCAAGCCTGGAGAGACGTCCAAGTAATAGAGGGTCAAAAGCAGGCTGGGGTGAGTCAAGTGTCGTTTCCACATTTCATGGTCAAGAATAAGCTGTTATACCGAGTAACTAAGAAGAACTGTGATATCTGTGAACAGTTGCTTATCCCCAAAGACTATGCTTCAAAAGTGTTGTACCTAGCCCACTCCCACGTACTAGGGGCACATTTAGGGAGGGAGAAGACGTATGCACGTGTTCTCAGCCGTTTCTACTGGCCAGGAGTCAAAAGGGCCGTAGAGGAGTACTGCCGACATTGTGCTGAGTGTCAAATCAACTCCCCAAAGATAGCGTACCGAAGTCCTCTGATACCCCTTCCCATTATTGAAACACCCTTTAGCAGGATTGGCATGGACATAGTGGGGCCCTTACCGAAGTCTAGCCGTGGCCACCGCTACATCCTAGTTATACTGGATTACGCAACCCGTTACCCAGAGGCAATTCCTCTGCGTTCTGCGACTGGGAAGGTGGTTGCCAGGGAGATGTTTCTGCTTTTCAGTAGAGTGGGCCTGCCGGATGGAATCCTGACAGACCAAGGGTCCTGCTTTATGTCCAAAGTGATGAAATGCCTGTGCCGAAGTCTAAAGGTGAGACAAATAAGGACCTCCGTCTATCACCCTCAGACAGATGGACTTGTAGAGAGGTTCAACAAAACCCTAAAACACATGCTGCGCAAGGTAATCGACGTTGATGGTAAGAACTGGGACCAACTGCTGCCATATATCCTGTTCTCTATACGGGAAGTACCCCAGGGTTCCACTGGATTTTCACCGTTTGAGCTTCTGTACGGTCGGAGACCCCGGGGCTTGCTGGATCTGGCCAAGGAAGCCTGGGAGCAGCAGCCGTCCACCCAGCGCAGTATCGTGGAGCACGTGGAACAAATGCACCACCGAATGACCCAAGTCTGGCCATTAGTCCGGGAGCACATGCAGCAAGCCCAAGCGCGACAGGCAAAGGTATACAACCGGGGAGCCCAGGTGAGAGAGTTCAAACCAGGAGAGAAGGTAATGGTTTTACTTCCAACAAATGATTGCAAGTTTTTAGCCAAATGGCACGGGCCTTATGAAATACTGGAACGGGTGGGGCCTGTGAATTATCGTGTACGGCAGACAGGCCGTAGGAAAGCCAAACAACTTTACCATGTAAATTTGCTGAAGCCATGGCATGAGCCTCTCCCTGTCCCCTCTAATGTCCTGCTAGCTAACCTGCCTCCCCAGGTCCTCCCGCCAGTGAACATGAGTGACCAGCTGTCATCCAGGCAAGGACAAGATCTCCGAGAACTGCTCGATAGAAACAGAGATGTCTTCTCCGAGGCCCCGGGTCGAACAACAGCCATCGCCCATGACATCAGAACAGAGCCGGGAAAGATAGTAAGGCTACGACCATACCGAATCCCAGAGGCCAGACGGGAGGCCATCAGAAAGGAGGTGAGGAAAATGCTTGACCTTGGGGTGGTGGAGGAGTCACACAGTGCCTGGTCCAGTCCGATAGTCCTTGTTGGGAAGCCGGATGGCAGCATTAGGTTCTGCAATGACTATAGAAAGTTAAATGAGATTTCTCTGTTTGACACCTACCCTATGCCCCGGGTAGATGAGCTGGTCGAGAGGTTAGGACCTGCCCGGTTCATCTCCACGCTAGATTTAACCAAAGGATATTGGCAGGTTCCACTCACCCCACAAGCAAGGGAGAAGACAGCTTTCTCAACGCCAGACGGCGCCTTCCACTATCGAGTCCTCCCGTTTGGTCTTCATGGAGCCCCGGCAACGTTCCAGAGGCTCATGGATAAAGTGCTCCGGCCACACCAGGCCTACGCTGCGGCGTATCTGGACGACATTGTTATCCACAGCACGTCATGGGAGAACCATCTGCAGCACCTAGCAGCTGTTCTCCAGGCCTTACGAGAGGCGGGACTGACAGCCAACCCTGGAAAGTGCTCCCTCGCCCTGGAGGAGGCGAATTACCTTGGGTACACTGTCGGTCGAGGAAATGTGAAACCCCAGGTAAAGAAGGTGGATGCCATAGCAACCTGGCCCCAACCCCAGACAAAACGTCAGGTGAGAACTTTTCTAGGGTTATTGGGGTATTACAGACAATTCATTCCTAACTTTGCCTCTTTAGCGGCCCCCTTACATGAGCTGACAAACAAAAGTGCATCCAACCGGGTGAAGTGGACGGAACAGACACAGCTGGCCTTCCATACCTTGAAGAAAGCCCTCTGCAGCGAAACCATGCTACACACCCCCGACTTCGGCAAGAGGTTTGTACTTCAAACAGACGCGTCAGAGGTAGGCCTTGGGGCAGTCCTGTCCCAAGTACATGATGGAAGTGAATACCCCATATCCTTTGTAAGCCGCAAACTGCTTCCCCATGAGAAGAATTATGCAACAATAGAAAAGGAATGTCTAGCTGTTAAATGGGCCATAGAAAAACTAAGATATCACCTACTGGGTCGAGAGTTTACATTGGTCACTGACCACGCCCCACTGAAGTGGATGGCATTCAACAAAGATAGGAATGCCAGAATAACCCGTTGGTTTCTACAGCTACAGGACTTTAAGTTTACAGTGGAACACAGAGCCGGAAAGCTGCATGGAAACGCTGATGCCATGTCGAGAAGGGACGACTGCCTGTGGTCGGCCGCTCCCCACCGTGGATCGGAGCTGAGGGGGGGGTATGTGATGGCCCAGCCTGTCAGCCGTGCCACACATGGCTGAGGACAGCCAGGCAGAGGCAATCCAGAGGCGTGGTGTTGGAGGGGCGGTACTACCCCAGGGGATCCTCCTGGAGAGCTCCTCCCCTCCCGGGTGTCTCTGATTGTCTCTCACAGGTGGACTGAATCAAGAGGCAATCAGGAGCCCTTTTAAAAACCAGAGGAAATGGGGACAGACTCTCTTGAGCCACTGAGGGAGTAGGAACCAGACGTTTTCACAAGGAGTCTCAGGGTAAGAGGCCAACGGCCTGCCTTTTGTCAGATGAAGAGGATTAACTGCTGTCTTTCTCTCTCGTCACCCCAGGAAGAGCCCGCTGGAGCCCAGACCCCAACTGCCAGACCGGCAAAGCTATTTGAATTATCTTTATGCGCCCTCCTCCCTTTTCCCCCTCAGTTCTAAATAAACTCCTAATTTCTATTTACCATACACCCCTGCGTCTGACTGCTCTGTTTCCAGTTTGTATACCCACTGTTCTCCTCTTGCAAGGCCGGGCTCCCACAACAGAGGTTAAATACCTGAAACCTCCCATTGGTCAGTGAGGACTAAAGGAGCCCTTTGGATGAGAGCTGAAACGTCTTCAAGAAACACAAGCAAGTGCAGCTGCCTACATACACTTCTGAAGATACCATGACCTGGATGTTTTTGTTTACCCAATTTGAAACATCAATAATGTTATTTTGCTAAAAAAATTACCATTTTATTACATTTCATTAATGTGGTAGACCTGATTGTTAATATACACTTAATCTATAGATATATTGATAAAAATATACTCTGCATAAAAATGTTTTAACCACCAATCTTTTGTCCTTATATTGCTTCAGCAGAATTTTCAACAAAATCGTGCAAAACTGACAAAATGTGCCTTTCTTCCACTGCTGCAGTTGCGTCTTTATCTATTTGTCAAAGAAATTATTTTGGATTCGTAGAACACTCTGGGACGGAGTCCATGTATGAAATGCAATTTCCGACATTAAACAAAACTCTGAGGAAATGAGGCATTCGTTAATGCATGTGTGCATATACATTTATGTCAAACTGTAGAACGGAGACATTTAATCTCTTTTTTTGTTGGGCTCATCATGAAGCTGAAATGGTTCTGATCTTGATCTTAGGGCTAAACTTGTTTTTTTCCATACTTAACATTTATCCTAACAAGAAAACATGTGTTTCTCCTCTTTACACCTTGGCCTATTAGAAATGTCAAGGCGATGACAGCAATGACAAAATAAATCTAAGGCAGAAACAAGCAAACAAACAATCCATAATGACCTCTAGATGATCTTGTAGTTTGCTGTTCCCCAGGGTAACAAACACACCGCCTGTGGTGTGTTTTGTGTGTGCGTCAGTGCATGTATATATGTGATGCTGTCACATTGTATAATATCACCACATCACACACTTTGATCAGTGTTACCCCTGATAGCTGTTAGCTTTTCTGCCCTGCAGGAAAACCCCACACTTGCGTTTGTGTGTGCGGTGTGTGTTTAAATGCATAGCTGCCTTGCTTTTAAATGCAATCATTTTAAACCTGATCACTGTGAACATTTGTGTTTGTTCATGTTCGAGAGGCCGAAAGAGAGAGGAAAAGAAAGAAAGAGAGTTATAATATACACACACAGCTTATTATGATAATTGAAGCTTTCAGGGAAAAGCTGCTGCCAGGTTTTCAGGCTGATTGCAACTGGCTGTGAAAAGTATGATGATGTAAATTATGCATTTATTTTATAACTCATCAAAGGGGAGAAAATCAGCATAGAACGACTTTAAGATACTTTTCCTGTGGTCTGCAGTGTCAACGTGATGGTGTCACTCTGTAAAACATGCAAATCAGCACACCACCCTTGTGTTTCTACACTTTTAAATATGCAAACAATAAGAATACGTTAATGTTGTGAAAAGAGTAGTTTGACCTCTGATTGCTAAGTTTTAGAAAAGTTTCCTTACGATTTTCAATTTGCAGCATGTGATAACATATATTTCAGAAAAGTATAATGACTGTAAAATACTCATTGTGATTGATGGTTGGCAGTGATACAAAGTTTATAGACTTTTTGGTTAATGGGCTGAAACACACTGCATGTCCCCAAAGTATCCGTCACTGTATTCTTTCTTTATTTTACTTTTGAATACATTAATTCTCCATATTTTTTTCAAATACAGAAAATATTTTTTTCTATTCTACTACATGTAGATTTCTTTGTGCATTATGTGACATTTGAGAAGAAAACAAAACAGAATCATAAAATGTTGAACAATAAATCTTAAGTTAAACCATTTTAACTTAGAAAGAAGGACAGGAATGAATGATAGAAAAGAAGAAAGAGACAAAACAAACTAAAAAAAAAAGACAAAAGAATGGGAGAGAGGCAGTTACCATAATGTCAGACTTACCAGGGGCTCAAGATCGCTGATATCCATCCTGACACTCGTCAGCTGTGTGACAGCTCGCTGTGGGCCACAAACACACACACACACACACACACACAAACAAAAAACACATTCTCACACACACACACACTCACGGCTGCTAACTCATTGAGTATTATGTTCTTGTGGGTGTACTTACGTCCCAACAGATAGTAAAAGTGTGGAACACATGCACACACGCAGACACACTGCACAGCTCACCTTGAGATGTATTTGCCCACAGCGAATCCAGGAGCATGGTGGAGCATGTGTTACAAGATGACAGACGTCTGGTGGAATGTCAAATTTTAGGAGGGGAGCGAGGGAAGAGCGGTGGATAAAAGCATACTCCCATTAAAGATGGAGGAGGATCAGGAAACGTGACAAAATGAATGATTGCAGGCCAGTTTGGCAGAACTGCTCATGTGACACTCATACTGATGAGGCATAGTATATTGATAATATAAACAACGTCCAGTATTGATCAGATTGAGAGGAGAGTGAGGCACAGAGACAATTTGACAGGACGACTAATAAAAAGACAAAAAGACAGCCTGAACACATGTCAACACAGTATAGCGTCACAACCATAACAGTTGTTTTCCTCGATTTTTTCCACCTGCTGGTTCAACTAATACAAATTTACACGGATCATTGGGTGCGTGTTTGCATCTACCTGTGCGCCTCCACTCATTGTTTTGCCTTTCACAATTAAAGCTGAATTGCACTACAATTACCTTGATGACAATTAGCTGCGAGAGGAAACACTGAAATTAATTTCTCAAAGGCTTTTCACCCCTTAACCCTGCAGCATGAAATAAACAGAGAGTCTCCACGTTCCCGTTTCCGCTGCTGCCGACAGCCATATTGCAGTTGCTGCGAGTCTTCCTTTTAAGACCTGACAGTTCTCGCCATTTGTCAAGCGGCTGACAGCGTAATGAGAACTGCTGCCAGTTCTCCATCAAAGGAAGTAGCTATTACATAAATTTTAACTACGGCCCCTCTCTTCTCCCATTGGGTCCCGGGCCCCAGTGGACGGAGCAGTCCACTGAGACCTGAGCCTTTTTTGTGTTGTGACAGAGGGGTCTGTTTGCAGGTGGTGGACGTATTTAAAAAACACACTAAATGAAATAGACCCACATTAATCTCAGCAGTAACCCTAATTGTATCTACATGGGGTGTGTTTTCGCGTGGGGCACTTTTTGTAGATTAGTGTCGTGACTAATATGCAAAACTGGGGACGTGAGAATCTGTGCATTACTTTAAATACCACATTGTTTTGATGCAGGGATTATCTTAAGATGAATGTATTCAGTATTTGCCCTTGAACCCACCTCAAGAGCATATGCAGACAACCTCTTATCTGAGTGTCACCAGGTCACATGTCGATATTGATTATCTGCATCCAAACATGGCTCCCTGTGTTGTGTTCCAGAGATAGAACGGGGAGGCTGCGGTGATCCCGGAGTGCCGGGATTCGGTCGGCGCAGTGGTGATCGCTTTCAACACGGGGACGTTTTGACCTTCTTCTGCCAGTCAGCCTTTGAACTTGTGGGAGAAAGGACCATCACATGTCAACACAATAACCAGTGGTCTGGGAACAAGCCCAGCTGTGTCTGTAAGTGGACTATGTGATCCTGCAGTTTTTTATTTTATTTTTAATAGCGCCGCATCTATCAATTTGCTTTTCTGCTTGGACTCTTTCCCAATTGCCTATAAACTGAAGCTTTTTTCCTTCCTGCCTTTCTTCCTGTGCTCCTTCCTCCCTGCAGTCTCATGTTTCTTCAACTTCACGGCTCCATCAGGGACCATACTGTCCCCAAACTACCCAGAGGAGTATGGGAACAACCTGAACTGTGTGTGGTTAATTATCTCCGAACCGGGAAGTCGCATTCATCTCCTCTTCTCTGACTTTGACCTGGAGCCACAGTTCGACTGGTTGGTGGTCAAAGATGAAGGTAATAAAATCTTTAAAAGTCAATCCCTCCACTTTAGTATAAACCTGTTTTAAGAAGTCCGAAGTTTAGACCTCAGGATGTGGAGAATCACATTGTTTGTAGCTGAACTATTGATGGTCCAATTTTCTGTCCGAACCCGTACAAGCCAAACTGAACTCGATCCAAACCCGACAGCCATTCAGATCTGATGTTTTCTGTGATCACAGGCAAGTGCAGGGTAAAAACACCTAGTAAATAGCACAAATCTGACCACAAAAGCATTGCAATGGATGGATGATTGTCATGTTTTTTTTATTGTTACAGCTTTTGGATGATTTGTCACATCACAAAGTGGACATGGGCGTCTGATCACTGCACTTATTGATTGGCCTCGTGTTTAATTGACTGGCTGTAAACTTGTCATTTTGCAGGAGCGTGTTTTTTGTGTGAGTTTAGCCGTGTTTTGAAAATTGCAGGACAATCAGTGCTGTGGCTGTGAGTAAACTAAAATTACAGTTATTTGAAAGTCTTGGCGAGAAATCACCGCTGTCACAGAAAGTAAAAGCAAAAACATTTTCTGTAACACACATGTTATGTTTTAAAGGGACATGGGTGTGATACTGACCATGATATTTACCTCTATATGCAAATACTACCTGTAAATAGTGAGAGCCACAAGTGGGTTCAGTTACTGCAGTCTTCACAGTCTGTATGACTGAGGTGATTTTATTGGTCAGATGCCAGATCCACATGAATATTTGTTGGTTTCTAAATAAATAGGTTGTCAAGGATCAGTGCTCACTAATGTGGCAGCCATTACATGGTTACTCATCAGTGCTTTGAACTATAAAAATGCAACTCATTTAAAACTGGGCTTCTCATAATCACAGGGAATATATGTATGAATTAATTTGAACTTGAAGACACTGAAACTCTCAACAGGCTGATGGATGAGAAAATCTGTCTCAAACAAACACAACACTTCATTGCAATGGTACTTTGACTATTGAGGGACTTCTTTTGAGTTGCCTGTTCATCATTGAGTGTATACATTGATAGTTGATAATTTATTTCTCTTATGCGGCTAATGTGATGACCCAGTCTCTGCTATTAACCCTATGAACATGCATGAATAGAAAATAGATACTTCATTCCAATAGGAGATGAAATCCGCATCCCATTGCATTAAGAGGAGCATTTATCATGGCTTTTATGTGACCTTGATACTCATGAATTATCTTTCTTTTTTTTATTTCTGGATAATAGAACAATGATATACAAATAAATGACAAGGAAAAGTAAACCGAGCAACTGCATCCATAACCCAGGATTCTCCTGAGCTGGGAAGTACCGAAATGAAATCTAGTCTAAAAAAAATCTATTAAAGCTTCAATACATGCTTTTGAATGGTCAACATTCACAATGGTTAACATAATCAGAAAGCCATTGTTGTCATCTAATATAAGAGGACATAGTGATAGTCTGTTACAAAAGGCTTTTCTCTACACTTCTTCTCTGAGATAAGACAACATCGGATCCTGTCGCTCCTTCAGCTATTGTTGCATTGATTCTCTTTCCACATCCATTTTCCATTGTCAATGCAGTAATGAATACATGAAAGATGTGTTAGGATGGTGAGGAACAGAGTCGGGCACTTTGCAACTGAGTCGCTCTGTAGCTTCTTTGAGTCTCTAAGTGAGTTGGATCCAAAACTCCAAGTCCAGGAGGAAATAAGAAGAAAACTTTCTGTGGGAGTGTTGGGGAAGAATTTCAGATAATGTGTTTTTTTTATTACTCAAGCGATTGTGTAGTTCCTTTCTGTCCCTCGCAGGGTTGACAGCTGTCTCTGCATTGCATCGAGGATTTTGAATATTACTTTCAATAGAGTGTCTGTACCTAACATGGAAATAAAAACGCACTGCCTTGGATCATGCCGATCGCTCTCTGCTGTGTTTAAACCATCGGATGGATTTTTTTAAGCTCAGGAAAGATGGGAAACTGTGAACAAAATCTTTACCTGTTAAAACCTGGAGGTTTCTCAGGCCCCTGCTTGAAAATGACATGTCTAAAATGAATGGAGTGTATCTCTGCAACTAGAGGGTCCATATAAAAAATCTTGGTATCTATATTAAAGTCAAACTTGTGGGTTGTATGCAGAGGTGTAAGCGTGAAGATGTTACTAGGACAGAGTAAATGAAGATGGAACACAACGTATAGGAAAAATGTCATATGCCTCCAAAATATATATATATTTTTTCAGAGTGAATATCCCCCATGAAATAATGCAGTTGCAGCCCAAAATAAATCGTAATCAATAATCAACACTGTAATTGTCATCTGATCTGATATTCTAAATGCCCGTTGTGTGCAATGTTTCCTCAAATGAATCATAGTATCAGTTTGTCCAATACAATTTCACACAATGAGTAAACCAACTCTTCATAAAACAGTCAGATCTCCCTTGTACAGAAGTTGAGAGACTCGATCCATGTCTCTTTTGACATGACATGAACAAATGTGAAAAGCACTATTTTCTCTGTATGCGGATGAGTTACCAAGGGCTGGAATAACAGATTGTTGACTGTCAGACTTTGACAAAGCCATGATTGTAGGTGCCAGAGGTGCGAGTGTGAACATCACTTAGAAGGAGTTGCTTGAATTTTTTTTTACGTTGGAGATCAATGAACATGACAGAGCACAAGAGGGGCAGAAATAAACACATCAAACATTTACTACGCCTGAGACGACCCTTAGCGCATAACCACGGGAAGTGCCAGGTGGTAAACAGGACATAATGAATAATCACAGTGTGCCTGCTTCACATCCCCATGCAAAACTGCAGGCGCTTTCTGATGAATCACAGTTTTCCGCTGCAACATCAGTCTGGTGGACTCCTAGAGGGCAATCACCGGCAACGGGCTTTGTGTTGGTTCTGGCAGTGAACTGAAATGGTGCATGCCAATAGCTTATCAGCATCAGTTGACATTTATAATCACCAATCACACAGAAAACAAATTTCCAATCACATTCAATCGAGACAATAAAGTGATCTTAATAATCCCACAAGCTCTCACTCTTACTCTTGATCATTATGGCAATACTGCTGCTGCTGCTGGAGGTTAATCTGTTTATTTCTACCTGCTACAAACTGCTGTTACTGGTGCTTGATTTCTCCAACAACGACCTCAGCCTCCTCCTGCTCTAGTGTCTTATTACTACATGAGGGGATGGCATATCTCTCCTTCTGCATTATGTTTAATTCATATCTCGCTGATATGGGCCTGCTGGGTTCTGTTCTGTGTAGCCCTTCAGGGTTTTATTGTGCTCCCCAGTGAATGCGTCACTGCCGACTGGATCACTGGGGAGCGCCCTCAAGAGCAGCATGTATTCTGCCAAACAAAAGTGTATAACCATTTGTCGCAGTAAATGGTCCTATGCTGTGACACAAATGTCTCAGGCAGAAATGAAGTGATGCATAGTTACCGCTCTGCAGGCCGATGGGGAAGGTCTAATGGTGTCTGCGCCATGCAATCGGTATACAACGCGCATAGAGCAAAGCTATAATGCCAGAACATACCTTTACACAGCAGCCAGGGTCAGCCATTCATTGTGATCTTGTCCCTCCGAGGAGACGATGGGTACTTAAAGGAAGTTGATGCTCCGAGCAATGATGACAGAATTGTCAAGGAATGCTGGGTTCAAATCACAATCAGCGACAATAGCGTTAATGACGTGGACACCACGATGCCCTGATATCAGTCTCTTTGGGAATCACCCAAGTGCAGCATCTGTAGAAAAGAGCATGCACTTTTGTGTTGTTGTGTGAGTCACTGATGTCTGTCTGGTTCGCTTTAATACCAGACTCTGGCAGGTCGGTCGCTGAATCACCGCCAAGACTCGTGGAGGCTGTTATTGGGGCTAAAGGTGGTCCAGTGCTTTACTAAACAAGAGCCTGTGTGTTCAGGTCACTGGTTGTATATTCTGTCTGTTCAGGCAGAAAGAATATCGGAGCCAAGTATCAGCAGGATGATCAAATGTGAATTTAAGAGTCATCACTGAGTAGTTTAACCTGACATGAACAAGTTGCTTCCTGAATCAGTCCTGTATCAATGTGCAGCCTGATTTATACACAGATTTGTTCACTTCTTAGTGTAATAGGAATATTTTTGATAAACCAGAGTGTGTTACTTTAATACAGAGGTACAAGCAAAGTATATGCACAGTACATTTATCAGTGGCTATGCAGATTGTGATTATACAGTCACCTTGAGATGAGTAAGAAAAATTGCCTTTTCAAGATACGGTCTTGCCAAGAACTATGAAAGCTCATTACCATTGCATTTAACATTATCTCACTAGTTCTGGAAAATGTCTACACCCTCAGGAGTAGCAGGTTAACTTTCAGTGGCCTAAAAAAAAACGTGTAACCTAAATTGGAGACAAAGTTTTCAACAAAATGGAAAATTGTTGTCATTTAAACTTTCCAAGTGTTATGAAGTCTTCAAACTGGGCTCCACAAGGACATATAGCTAATCGTATTAATATAACAAGCAGTGTCTGATATGAAGGCACGTTTTGATGCTTACACCTGTTAGCTTTTCCTAAATTAAATGGATTAGCTTTCCATTTTGTTACTGACACGATGAGAATGTTGAATTAAGTGAACTATGCAGTTTTATTTTGTTAAATCCCAAATGACTGACAGACAGGCTGGTAATGCACAAATGGGGCAGCTTTACTGACATGTCTCTGTGAAGCAGAAGAACTATTGAATAATCTCAAAGTAAATTCTAGGAATCTTGTCTGGCCTTAATAACATTTAATTCATCTCCTGAGGTCCCTAACGGTGTTTTGTTTTTTTCTTCTTTACAGGAGTCCTTCACTTTCCAAGCCTGTCCTTGCCTTAATGTTATGCAGATGAAATTAGATAAGCACCATTAAAAAGTGTCTCTAAAAGATTGTCTCAACTCTGTTCTATTTTAGGTCTGTCTGAGCCAACAACATTTGGAACATTCTCAGGGAAAGATGTTCCATCGCAAATCGCCTCCAACGGACACATTATGAGACTGGAATTTCAGTCTGATCACTCTAATACGGGAAAAGGCTTCAATATCAGCTACACCAGTAAGTGCTTACCTATCTCCCACTGTGTGTGTATGTGTGTGTGTGTGTGTGTGTGTGTCTGTGTGTGTGTGTGTGTGTGTGAGTGTCTGTGTAGCCATGTAAGTATGTCTATTTGTGTGTCTGTCATTAGATTTCCTGACATGTTAACCCAGAATATGGCCAATGCCACTGATTATGTCAAAAATTATTGTTTGTAAAAGATTTATTCTCACTCATAGTGCATGAGAGAGTGATTCATTGTTTTTCACATTTTCCACACTTCTAACTGCAATCAGTGCATGACACATATCTCAGTGTCATAAATCCGTCATGTCATCTCAGTGTGAACTGAACAAGCATTCAGGCCTCCCTCATGGAAACCATAACTCCACTACTTTTGCAGTGTAAACCTTTTTCCTGTTGCTGCCAAAACTAGAAGACTAGTAATATTAATAAAATAGAAATGTTATTTTTATAATCATTTTACCAAGTGCTTGTTATTACTGGGCAAAGACAGGGCTACATGTGTAAAAACACCAGTTTGACAACATAGACACACTGCAAGTTTCACAGATGACAGTGTTTCCTGGGGACATTTATAAAATGTTTCATGCTTTTTCAATATGTTTTAAAAAATCAAAAGAAAAAAAAGATGGGCCGCCTACCTTAGCTACTTTACAAACCACAAAACATTGAACAATATGTGTTTCCTAGACAAGTTGGTTGGTGACTTTCCTTTATTCCTGCTGTTATCCAGTCAAACATCAGCATTTCATCACAGTTGAGATAGTCCCAGAGCGGCTACAACGTAGGTTTGATAGAGGAAAATTGTTCAGCAATCTAAAAATGACAGCAGTAAACATGACAGGCAGATTTTTGAGCGTCACTCTTCAGAGAGGGCCTCTTGTAAGACACAGCGGTCTGAAGCAGCGTGTGATCATACAAAGATAAAGCTGAAAAGTCAGTGTTTTTTTGTCACGTGTCCAATTGAACAGCAGTACACAGATTGTCTTGGAAGAGGTTTTCTTCACCAGGAAGCACTTCCTGTGTTATTACCACTGTAATAACCTGTTGCTTCGAGCTGAGGATTACATGCCAGGTGGAGAAACCCAGCATTGAATGTGAATGCGTCTATTCATCACACATTATTGAAATATGTGTTTATACTTCGATGACAGATACAGCAAACTGCTGACATATCTGCCCTGAGGTCTTATTCATGCTTTACCTGCAGCGGTTAAGCCTGTCCCATTGTCAGCTTTGAAACCCGACTGCTGCAGCCAGTGTATTTATCTCCTCTAAGCTGAACTAGTTCTGCATGACTGCCTCTGATTAATTCTCTTTGATTTCCATACGGTTTTGCACCATTTCACACGATACCTTCCAAAATGACCTTGTCTCCGACTCGTCTTTGAGAGGCAAAATTTGACAAATGAAAATGCTCAATGTTTTCGTGCCACCTGAGCTGCAAAGATTATTTAATAATAATAAAAAATCCTATCTCTGATCCCAACATACATTTTAAACCTTATCTAACACAAATGAATGTGACATATTTTGTTTTACTCAAACATATTTCTAAAGGTAATGTGCAAAAACAAAAATGTAATATTTATAGATACTCACCCATTTCCTGGAAATATTATGCAGTGTTTTTGTTACTGTCAACACAAATTCCACAAAAAACACAACGTCCTGTTGATTCTTAAAGAAAGATAAATGTTTAACTGCATTTATATTGTGATCGCACAACTACCACACTAGGATTTAAGAAAGATCAGGCATCGTTGTGCTGTTTCAGTCATTTGGTCTATTAACATTTTAATGCATATATGAATATCAATGGGTGTTGCTGTGGGTATATCAGTATCTGTTTAGATGAATAATATCAGAAACTCAAATATGAACTTTGACACACCTGACAGTAATACATGCTATTAATTTATGACTTTTAAACTCGAGCTAAATCCCTCCTCTGGGGTAGACAGGTTTATTATCCGTAGTTATATTTTCATTATTAATGGAATACGGTTATATCCAGTGAACAGTATTGTCAGGACTCGAAACAGGAAATGGCCATATAACATCTGTTAGGTCTAAATGATTTGCAGAAACGGATGCTTCCTTTCCCTTTCACACCACCAGGAAATTTGACCAGCACAGTTATTATTCTGCTCCATCACTTCATGCATCCTGATGGACTGAGAAATGGCCTCAGTGCAGCCGCAGCACATTGCATGGCTGACCTGCTCGAAGCATAAAGCCGTTGGTGCATATTTAGACTAAAACCCTTTTTACCCGATGAGGGGAAACGATGTGAACAAAATGTACACAAGGAATAAAATGTCACATAGAGTCAAACATCCACTGGCTGCCAGTCACAAACCTGTACTTTGACATGAAACGATCAATCTATTGCTGTCTAAGTTAGAGTTTCTCTTTTTACCTCTCATCCCTGTTCAACTGTTCCCTTCTTCTTTCCCTTTTGTCCAATCCATCATGCTGATATCTGACTCTCACTCAGTTCTCTGTTGTTTCCCTTTTTGATTCACATACAACTGTGTCCTGCACTTTTCCTCCTGGGAGACCCTCACACCACACACTCAAGCATTTTAAGACCCATATCTCCCTTTTTTTCTTTGGCCCCTTGACATTTGCCTCTCATCTCCCTGTTCTGAGTTTACACACATAATTTGAATATTTTGTGCTTTGTCACTTTGTGTGTTTTCTCATATATATGTATATATATTTTATTCCTCCTAGTTTTTTTCACCACTTCTTATTATATCAGGGTTTTTGAATGTGTTCCAAGGTGATTTTCAATGAATGACTTTGGCTCTTTATTCAGTATGTGCCTCACCTGTATTTGAGAACATGCTCATGTACGCAAATATGTTTCCATCCATCAGCCCGGTAATACATGTCCGTATTCATATGTTTATGCGTCTGCCTCACTCTCATTTTCTCTCTCTATCCTTCCCTTTCCCTTCCTGTTCTCATTTCCTCTCCATCAGTAGCTAATCAACCTAAGACATGTCCAATCACTGGGTTTGAGCCTCGGTTGGTATCAGGTTAATCTCTAGGATGGGGATACTATAAGCTAAACATGACAGGGTGGAATCCACATGAAGATAATTCCATTCCCACATTTCCAAATCAGTGGATATGTCACATTCCCTGACAGGGATACAGCTATGGTTTTTTTTTTCTTTTGTTTTCTCATGCATAACCACCTCTCAGGGAATATTGTACCAATTAGTAAATACTCTAATGTCTTTTGAAATGCCCTAATAACATCCAGAATATAAACATATATATTGTAAACTGTAGGTATAACACGTCATTTTGTCTGTGCTCATTCACTTGAGCAGCAATTATCCTTTGTTTCATATTTTATTTGATTCTATGTCATCTGGCCTTCATTTTCACTTTTCTCTCCTTGTTCTCCCTCTGTAGCATTTGGGCAGAACGAATGTCACGACCCAGGCGTTCCTGTCAATGGTCAGAGGTATGGTGACCAATTCCAGCTCGGCAGCTCGGTGGCGTTTCGCTGTGATCAGGGATTCATTAGGACGCAGGTAATAATCAGATCCAAGTGTGAAGAAGCATGCACTGTACTATATGTGACTAATCTTTGCGTATTATATTATTATCATTTTCCCAGGGATCAGATCAGGTCACCTGCATCATCCAGGAAGGAAATGTCATTTGGTCTGCAGCTGTTCCTCGCTGTGAAGGTGGATATGAGCAGACGCACACAAGCACACACACACACTGACTCAAACACACACACACACACAAAGTTCCATGACTACATAGGACATTACAGTGACTGACCTCCTAGAGACTTACTCCAACTTTAAACATAGTTTCTACTTGTCTAACCCAAACCTTAACCTAAACCTTTTTTGTCCCCATAAGGAGGACAAGTCCCAAAGATGTGACTGTGTAAACAGATTTAGGTCCCCGCAACGTGACTTATAACTGGACAACACACACACACCGAGAAAAACGGTTTAATCTCTTTATGAGAAATGGGGAATCATTCAAAATGTTTCACTTGCCAGACTGTAAGGTGACAAACATTCAAGCGTCTGGCTCTTGCTGTGCAGCTTTAGTGCGCTTACGCACCTTAGAAATCGTATAAATTTCCTCTTGTAATTGCTTTAGCCTCCAGCCTCCCGACACTCATTCAGGATATTTGCATGCATCTTTCTCTCCCAACAATAATCTTAAATGAGACTGGCACAAGTTCTGCCGAAACTCGTTCAGTGAGACACATTCATTATGCGGAGATGTATCCATGGTGTGCAGATAAGCTGCGTAATAATGAAAGGACAGTGAGTGTGCCATTATTGCAACACTTTTTGAATGGGAACCACTGGACTGTGAGTGGTTTTTTTTTGTATGTCCTACATCTTCATTATATTGTCTAAATTACATTATCAAACGTTGCCTGTTAATAAATGGGATGGAGACGATCAAACTAAATAGAGTTGACACATTATTAAATACCGAGTATATGAGAAAACATTATCCCTCCCAGTGGACAGCGGAGGACAAGGACGTTTTATGTCCAGAATGACTTCAGCACAGTGCTTCAGTGTGTGTGAAGAGGTTTCTTTCTTACTCAAAGTTTCCAGTTTAGAGTGCAATCAAAAGAACGAAGGTATCACCCACTTGAGAGCAGGAGAAGTGGGAAGAGTGCAGAACATAAGCCACTGCAAATTATATATTGTAGATATCCAAGATATGGATCATGAACTCATGGCCTCATGAACTAAGTTTTTAAAGACTGTTGCTCTGCATGTTAACTTCATGACTCATCACAACGAACAGGAAACAGTGAAAACCAAAGCTGAATAAAGTTATTCAAACTCAACTACAGATAATTCTAGCATTTTAATTACCTTGATTGAGATTTAAAAGCTCTAAATGTTGCTCTAAATCAGTGTCAAGATGTGCCAGCGTCTGCCGCCCTCTGTGATTCGGGGGAAATGAGGAGCCACTGTTTTGGCATCATTTGACTCATAAATATACTTGATTACCTGCATAAATGATCACACTTTAATTATTTTTCAACTTTTTCTAACAAGACCGACGTAAAACTGTTTACTGTAGCACCAGGCTGGCACATTTTGGGAAGGTAAATGTTTATGCATGAAATCTCGAAAATCCCGAAAGGATTAGACAGCTAAAATAAATTGAGCAGATGATGAATCTGTTAGCTCAATGAAATATGAGCGTCATGTTCGTACCATAAAACAGTTACAAGAAAAAACTAGGGCTACGTTGTAGCACTAACGGGCCCGAGCACACGCGCGTTTCAAGTCTGTCGCGGTCGGGGAAGACACAGCGTTCAATGACCAAGCGCTCATCTCCGTGTTGCATGCGTTTTTTGAACTGTGGCAAGGAAAAACGCTTCACTTCCTGTAGCCAGCAGGTGGTGCTGTGATTTTAAGTCATGGTGTCTCTGTAGATGTCATCAGGTCGTGACTCTTGTCTTACATGTCTAGTTTGGACTTGATTGAACCAAATATGCCTGAGATACAGTAGCTCGTGTTTTGATGGCGTGTAATCAAAGTCTGTCGCCAGGCCACGGTCACACAGTGTAACGTACATGTTAAATATTCCTTTTTATCCTTAATCATGAACTAAAGTTATCTAACAACATTAATTGTCAAACATCTGTAAATATAAATTAGTTTCAAACACATTCAAACTGTCTGAATGACCTCTATCCCTGGGAAAGAAGATGTGTTCCTTGATCAAACCATGGTCTTTGCTGATCTCTAGTGTCTTAATATTGTAGGTTCAGCTTAGAATTTGAGTCTTTATTCTATGGAAACTTTGACGCAACGCCACAGTCACACGGTGTAACGAAAACGTGAGCTTTTGATAACTTTAGATGTCCACATTGTTGTGCTGACACTAGTATAGTTTCACTTGGTTGCGCAAAGTGGATGAGGAGGAATAGTTCCAAGTGTAAGACGTACCAAAAACAAGACATTTCCTGTTGCCACCAGGGGGCGCTGTGCTTTTAAGTGACGATTTCTGTGTTGATGTCTTCAGGTCGCGACTCTTGTCTTCTGTGTGTAGTTTGGACTCGATTGGACCAAATATGTCCGAGATACAGCCGCCCGTGTTTTGATGGCGTTTAATCAAACTTTGACGCCACGCCACGGTCACAGGCTCTGACGAAAAGTTGATTTTTTTGATAACTTTAGTACTCCATATTGTTGTGGCGACACTCGTCTAAATTTTAAGTTGATCCGATGAAAGCCCTACGACAAGTACATCAAAGTAAAAACGTGAAATATGGCCAAAATGGCCACTAAATCCAAAATGGCGGGCTTCCTGTTGCTTATTTCATAACGCACTGATAGACTTTTTTGTGCGTCTGGTCACGATACACAAGTGGGTATTTTTTTCGTGAGGATCAGTGAATGCTAAATGAGGGGCTTTTCTGTAGGTGGCGCTGTTGAGTTATTTTGCCACGCCCATTTCCAAATACTCAAGAATACGTAAATTTTCACCGCCTTCTAATTTACTGCAAAGTTTAACAACTTTTTGAGCATGTTAAAGGCCTCAAAAAGCCAATTCATTGTTGCGGAGAAAAATAATAATAATAATAATAATCTTTTCAATTTCAATAGGGCCTCACACCAGAGGTGCTCGGGCCCTAATGATTCATTTCTCTCTCTGCCATGGTGTGTGTGTGTGTGTGTGTGCGTGTGTGTGTGTGTGCGCGCCCTGTAGCTCCATGTGGAGGCCATCTTACAGCTCCTACTGGTGTTCTGCTCTCTCCTGGTTGGCCTTCCTTTTATAAAGACTCTCTAAATTGCCAGTGGGTGATTGAAGCACAAACAGACCACGCTGTGAAGATCAACTTTGAAAGGTAAGTAATTTGGTTATGTAAATATGGAGAGATATTAAGTTTCTTAAAGTCGTTCTCACGGTAAACATACAGAGTTGATGATAAAGTCATGAAGTCAGTTTTTCTCCCTCTTCTAACTCAGATAGTGCATCATTTAGTTTGTCTTTCAGAAGCATTATAAATTAGTCACGATTTTAAATGCCATTGGTGAGTTTTTACCCCGGTAAATGATTTATGTTTTGTTTTTCTTTGCATATTTGTCCTGGAATTAAGCCCAGAGCAGACACACAGTGGCCTGACATTGCTATAGATAAATTATGTCTTCTCTGTTTGTAGATGCAGAGTTCATTTCACAGTCACGTGTGAAATTGGCTGGTTAATTGTCCAGTTCGCTATTCATATATCATTGAGATAAAATGCTTGTCCATTGTGTGTGAGTGTGTCGGAACGATCTCAATCTGCCACTATCTGATGTTCTTGATGGAGATATTGATAAACAGGCCTCCAGGAACCAACTCCGATGCCACAACTGCACACAATTTCACAGTCAGTCCCCAAGACAGAGCACAGGCACTGAAGACAAAAGTGAGACAGGGGGAAAACAAGTCAGTCGTTTAGCTAATTAGTTACACAAGATGGTTATGCATTGTGTTTTTTTGCCAAGTGTATTCCTAGAAAGGTCACCAGTCTGTTCCTGTGCTCGCAATGAATTACTTCAACAAAATTAAATCTGCTGCATTTTTGTTTTAATATCATTTGCTGCTGACTATAAAATGTTTGCTGTTAGTTTCATTAGGCTGCACACTGAATATGTATGCCAGTCATATGAATGTAATCCTTTTGTATGTCTGGTTATTGTGCATGTTTGTGTGTGTGTGTGTGTGTGTGTGGTTTTTTTTTTTTGTGTGTGTGTGTGTGTGTGTGTGTGTGTGTGTGTGTGTGTGTGTGTGTGTGTGTGTCTAGATTTCAGACTGAGGTCAACTATGATACACTGGAGATCAGGGATGGCCCCTCTGCCTCCTCCCAACTGATTGGTGAATACCACGGCACCCAGGCACCTCATTTCCTGATATCCACGTCCAACTTCCTGTTCTTGTTGTTCACCACGGACAACAGCCGCTCCGCAGCGGGCTTCAGCATCAGATATGAAAGTAAGGCTGATTGACTGGATGATAGAAATGTTTAGTAGACGCACACACACCGTATCTCTTGCCGACGCTCAGAAGCACGAGTGTCTCAGCTCGGCATAATTACACACAGACACCCTCCTCTTTGACAATGAGGTATTTGTGCTTGTGTGATGTGATTCTCAGGTGTGAAAATGGAGCTAGACTCTTGTCTCGATCCTGGCATCCCAGTCAATGGTGGTCGCCATGGCAGCATCTTTTCCATTGGCTCCCGCGTCTCATTTACATGTGACCTAGGATACACACCGAGTGATCAGGAGCCAATCGTCTGTGAGCAGAATCATCAGTGGAGTCACGCTCTTCCCAGTTGTGACGGTAAGAATCTTCTTTCCTCTCATTGTAGCCCTCTTGATGAGGAACTGTCGTGTACTGAAGCCTTTAGCATCATTCTCCAAAAATAATTTATGAACTGATAGATATGCGAAGGAAAAGGAATTCACAAGAATATTGGTGTTCTCATATTCTCAGAGAATATATATCTAACAGAGAAGATGTTATTGATATAAAAAAGTGTAATATCTCTGTCAAGAGAAGAGAAAATGCCCTTGGTCCTCCTGAGGTACTTAAAATAAAACCCAGCTGAGAGGACATTTGTAAATAGTTTTGTCAAAAGCAAGACTAAGTCTTTTGCTTGGCCAATGAAGTGACCTTGATCTAAATGTACTATTGGATGAATAAGCAGGGGCCTGGATTGATTATGTAAGATTTTGATATAACATTTTTTGTTTCTTACAAAAAGGAGCAGCAAGCTTTTTCTGCATTGCAGAATAAGAATCACCCATTGAAAAATAGTGAAACACTGATCCAACAGTGAAGTGGTTTTCGACAATGACTTCATGTTTTCTTTACAGTAGCTCCTTATCCATACAGGGTCACAGGGGATGGGGCTAATGCCAGCTGACAGTGGGTCAGTGAACCCTGGTCAGGTCTCAAGTAATTCATTCACACTCACACCTATGGATAATCGAGAGTCACTAGAGTAATGCCTCAGCATCATTTAAAGGAAATCCCTGCAGATACCGCCAACAATTGAAATCCCAACCCAAGCATCAGTCATTAGGGATGTTCCAACAAGCTTTTAATGAGGCTATGAAGCTTAACACTGCACCTATCACCAAATTATTGGTAAATCTCTAAATATACTAAATGCTCTAGTGCTAGCAAATCAATATCAGTTTTCACAATACTTAAAACTTCTAATATAGGTATATTGATCTTTCAGTTGAGTTGCTGACTGAACTATTACATTGAGCTCTTAGCTAATTGTGACACTGGTTTAAAGATTTGGGAACCAAAGAAATTACACAGGGCAGATTGAGATAAAAGCCCCATTAACCAGCCATCGGGCAGGTATATATCTAATAGATAGGCAGAATCTGGCCAGGAGCGACCAGTACTGCAGCAGCAGTGTGCTCATACATACCTGACAACAGTACTTCACAGTTACATTTGCTCAGTTTTGTTTGTTTGGTCTGAATCAGAGAGCTTTCAGCAGAGTTGCACAAACAAGGATGAAATGGGCTCAGACCACTGAGAAAAGACTCCGTGCTTGCCCGTCTACGTCTCTCACAAACACCTGGACCAAACTAGGTCTGGGTGCAGAGTGTGACGCACCTGTGATGCTGATCTGTCGTGTCTCATGCATGTCTGTTGTTAACACAGGAAGTGCGTCAGCTGCTGCGTGGGTTTCTGCTAAAACAGCTGTATTTTCTCTAAAGGCCTATGTACTCAACAAAACTCCTGCAGTGTTTACCACGACATCACTAAATTATTTCATCCATACTAGGATATTAATTAGCCTAATGACTTGTTTTGCTTCTTTTTTTTTATCACGGTGTAACGGACAGCCATAGTGTTAATTGTACACATAGTGTTAATTGTACAATCAATTCCTCCACTCCAACTTAAGCCCTACTTCAATGGCCAGAATCGGACTCCCAGCCTCAGTGTAATCATGCAGGTCAACAGGCTCTACTGAAACAGACGCTCGCTGGCCACTCTCAAGCCCTCGCTCAGCTCACTCTATCAAAGGGGATGAACACACAAGCGACTGATTTGATCGGCCGATTGAAAAGAATCCAATTTGAAAGCCAAAGTCAGGATGTCTCAACTTGGGAGTGAGTTCATACAGAGGCAATCTATCTCACTGTATCACTCATATAACATAAGCAGTTTTAAAACGGCAACCGTGGCATTTTCAATTTCCAGCTCCGCATGCAATCTCACCAGACAGCTGTCACATCTCAAGACTCGCTTTATTTCCTGAAACAGTTTGAATATCTCCACTAAGATTTTATATGTCATGGTTTGCTTTTAGAGAGGATCATACGCCTGGAATTTGTCAGACTAACTTTTAGATTAGTTCATTCATGTCCTTGCCTATTCTGTTACTTTGCACTTTTTTTGTGACAATTTCACATATCAAGTTCACCTTATATTCATGTTTTGGGACTTTAGGCGGATACCACAACAAAAGCCAGCCTTGGATATCTCACCTCAGTTCAAAAAAGAGAGAAAATCATCGTTGAAAAAAAAACTCCCACGGCCAGGCTTAAAATTAGCGCCCATGAATCATCTCAGATGCAAGCTCAACAATTTCAATAAGATAATAT
The DNA here is from genome assembly GCF_963576545.1 of Limanda limanda. NCBI lineage: Eukaryota > Metazoa > Chordata > Actinopteri > Pleuronectiformes > Pleuronectidae > Limanda > Limanda limanda. The sequence continues at coordinate 19,344,839 of NC_083638.1, forward strand.
CTCGCTCTGTCACCACACACTTTGGATTATAAACTGACAGTTGTGCATCTGAAAGAAGAAAACAAAGCGATGTGTGCTGCAGCTGCAGGCATGTAGAGACCATTCCCTCCCAGTATAATGCCACAGCATCTGCTGGATCCGAACCACTCATCTTATTCCTGCAGGTCAGCTGAACAGATAATACACAACCCTGGTGGCTCTTTCATTTGTCAGGGAGGATATTGAAGGGGCACCGTGACATTTTAAAGCTCGCAGTGGGTACCAAGACAACAACTTGTTAGAAGTGACCAAAGACACAGTATCCCCTCTTAGTGTCGTTCTTTCTTTCTTTTTCAGTTTTTAATTCAGTTTTTTTCATTACAGCTCTTTCTCTCTCTCTCTCTCTCTCTCTCTCTCTCTCTCTCTCTCTCTCTCTTTTACCCAGAAGAGACACACGTATGCACTCACAGACCTCTGCATGTGCCTCTCTCAACCAGGGTCATTTAGTCAGACTCTGTCCTAGTTTTACCTGATGAGAGGCAGGGACAAATCTCATTGGCACTGGTTCCCGCTGCCTCGGAGCATAGACTGCTGCCTTTTTACTCCAACCTAATTCTAACCCTAAAACGAAGTCTTAGCCCTACAATGGCCCTGAGGACCTGCCACACACTGTCCTCACTTTCTCAAAATATCTTTTCTCAATTAGGTCTATGCTAAGAGAAGATAGTATACACACGCACACACACATACTGGAGTAGCTTAAGAAACAGGAGGTGGAACATTTGTCACCATAAAGTCAAAATACAAACCTATCATCAAATGAATCTTCACAGTGTTTATAAGTTTGAACTAAAAGGGAATTTGTTTGCATCAATACACAGTACATATATATATATTCAAACCTTCACAATCAGACAATAATTATATTAACAGTGAACATTACTGTCTGTGATTTGCTTTATGGTGAGAAGAACACTTTTTATTTTCAAACATCTTGGAAGTATTTTTCAATGAATTAAATCAAACTGAAAATAGCTAAAAACGGTTCATATATATTCTTTCCTGAATAGTCTGTAATTCACCACAGTCACTCTTCTGCTCTGCATTTTGTCACTGTTGTAGTGGTTTTTCTTTCTTGTGTCCTCCTGCCGTTTTATTTATATCTAAAAGGAATATTTGGGACCTAATTGTGCGAACGAACATTCTCCGGAGTTCATGGGTGAAGCAGCTTCTGCCTGGGGGGTGCAGTGGTTGGTGTTGCTGCCTCACAGCAAGGAGGTTCTTTCTGTTGGGAGTTCGCATATTCTCCCCAAGCCTGCGTTGGGCTCCTCTGGTCCTCTGTGAAACACTGGTGACCTGCTCAGGGTGTCACTCCCTGTCAGCTGGGATTGACCCTTGAAATAATAAGTTTTATAGCGAAAGGAAGAGAAACCTTCCTCTGTCACATTTTTCTCTCCCCTGATTTCTTTTGCATTAACTCCAGCTCTGGCCTTCACCCTTTATTTCTTGCTCTCTTGAGCTTTATGCAAAAGCTGCATATTTAATCTTTTAGTAGGAAGGGAAGAATCTTAATAACATTCCATTTACTGCATATTTTTTTATTGAGTATCTATCTTTCACATCCTGGTCAGGTGGTCAGGCCATAGAAACAATGTCAACATTGGGAAGGGGTTTGGATCGTCGTTAGAAACACAGTTACTTAAAATGATGACATCCATTCAGAACTCAGCCTGTGTTGCAGTTCATGGTGTTACCTTTTTTTTGTAGAGCTGTGTTTTCTCAAGTGTCATCTATCCTCCCTAAGACTCGTCTCATGGTTGGTCAAGATGCACAGACGATTCACAGACCCCGGCATCAAATGCACAAGATGGCAGTGTTCGTATCAAAGCTGATTTGGCTTCATTAGTGGATAGTGGGAGGAAGTGGGGACGCGTCGTCCATCTTGACATGCAGTGTGTGGGTCTAATCAGCCAGAGGGTTGAAAATACACCTGTGCACTGGGCTCATAAAGTTCAGGCAATGTTTAATGTGGTTTCCAATCGGATGGTAAGAACCTGGAGGTGAGAAATGTGTCATTAAGAGGTGACCACTGTAATGAGGACATGGGTATCGAAGTTAAGTAGAAATTAGTCAGGATCTTCTTGACGTCTTTGTGTTTCCTGCTAAATGTGAAGGATTTGTTCAGGCCTTCTCTCACAAATCACATAGTGACATGTCACAGGTGGAGAATCACAGGCTTAAACAAAGAAATTATTTCATCTTGTGAATAGAACAGATCCAGCATGAATGTTATCTGGAACACCTGGGCCCTTTCTACTGTTACAAGTCAAAATGTCTGCTGTGAAAAAGAAATGTATTCTCCTTCCCCCTTTCCACTCTTCTTTATCTGTCACTTTTTTCCTGTAGCTCTTTGTGGAGGCTATGTTTATGGTAAAACGGGGACTATTCTGTCTCCTGGCTTTCCTGACTTTTACCCCAACTCTCTGAACTGTACCTGGACTATAGAGGTGTCTCATGGGAAAGGTAAGAGCACACATACACAGAAACTCTAATTTCTGCCTTCATATGTTAAAAAACAACATTTGTTAAACCAATTATATCTTCTGCTGTGTATCTGTGCATCCACTCATGCATCCATCTTTCTACCCATCCCTCCATTCATCTGTCCATCTGTCCATTCATTGGTGGACTTACAGGAGTCCATCTGGTTTTTCACACTTTCCATCTGGAGGAGAACCATGACTACCTGACCATCACGGAGGACAATAATTTCTTTGTCCCAGTTGCTCGACTCACCGGCTCTGTGCTGCCCCCTAGTGTCAAAGCAGGACTCTTTGGGAACTTCAGTGCTCAGCTACGATTTATATCGGATTTTTCCATGAGCTACGAAGGCTTTAATATTACTTTCTCAGGTAAGAGCACTTGATCAGAATTTGTGTTTTGTCAACATGGATGTAATGGACAATAAATCGGTCTTACTTTGTTTTCAAGAAAGGCTGATCCGAGAAAATATCATAAACTTCGGGAAATAGTTGTTACACAGTTGCATTCATTTGAGCTAATATCGTAAAGTGAAAAGCTATTCACTAAACCGAAACAGAAATAGACATCGTTAAATCCAATTTTATGCCTTTTTTGGCTGATTAACTTTATAATCATTGTCACAGACCTTACATAAAAAATAAAATGGTGATGCTTTACTCTTAGCCCCATTCAAGACTGTCTCAACCCCTGTCCACTTTATAGAGTCACGTCTTTGTCTCATTGTGGTGTGCTGAGCTGTAATGGGCTCATTACTACTACTTCACACTTGAAAGCCAGGTCTGACAAATGATGCAAAGGTCATATTTATGCTTTATTTAAAGTGTGTTTTTAGTATTCAGTAATTTTTAGTTTTGCAAGAGGAAAGAGAACAGATGAAGATGAACGGTACGGAATGGTCGGTAAATCTGTTTAGCTGCTCCACCTCCGGTTGCTCAGCCACTTCCCTGAGGTGGGGGACGAGACAGTCCTCACTGGGGCTACTGGGCTCTGTGTTTTGATGTCACACAATGGCAAAAGCAATACACATCAACAAATACAATATGTTGTTGTTTCTTCAGTTCTCTTTGATTAATTATATTACATTGTGGGATTTAAATGAAGCCTTAACTTAATTATTGGAATTTTGAGAAGTTACAGTTACTTGTGAATAGTTTGGCTAGTTTCCCTTAGAGAGATAGAAAAATTCAGGGCTATGCTGATGGAGGGGTGGGTATAGTGGTTGAGTCCACAAGGCACTTCTGGAGTTACAGGGATAAACAGTGTTGCAGCAGATCCAATACAATTGAAGTCAATGGCGACATTCATATTCGACTCGAGAAAGAGGTCATTTACACCTAAATGTCAATTGGTATCTTCCTACGAGGTGTAAACATGGTGTTCATGACCTTGTTTTGAGTCGAATCTAAATGTCGGGGCTTACGGGCACTTGGAAGACACCACACATGCAGTATGGAGGCAGTTTATGATTTTTAACTTGTTTTATTACGTCTGAAAAACTGACACACCATTGACTTCCATTGTATTGGATTATGCTCTTACAAAGTTTCATCAGCTAGCTGTAACTAGCTGCAGTGCTTTAACTGCAGTTTGGCTTTAGTCTTAATTTTCTTGTGTTTACAAATATTTTTGTTAAAAAAGTATACTTTTTAATGGGATCTTTTAAGGTATATAATATCGTAAAAAAGTCCAAAACAGATAAGAAAATGTTGGCTTTGTGGCGCAGTGTTGTGATTAATTGTCTGGATAACAATATGAGTTTTTAATCATCTGCTTGAATAACATGTGATGTTTCACTGTTTCAGGTTTAAAGTTTTCCTAAAATGTAGTGAAGTTCTTTCTATATATTGTGCACGACTTTAGTCTATTTATTATGTATTCGATACAAATTTATTTGACTCTCCTGGATGTTTAGAGTACGACTTGGAGCCGTGCGAGGATCCCGGTGTGCCGGCGTACAGCAGGAGGATGGGATTCAGATTTCGAGTTGGTGACTCGCTGGCCTTCTCTTGTTTCCATGGCTACCGACTTGAGGGAGACAGCAAAATCACTTGTCTGGGAGGAGGCAGGCGAGTCTGGAGCAACACACTGCCACGATGTATAGGTAAGACACTAAAGTACACGTAGAATCACTGGCTGAGTTGTGTCTCAGGGAAAATGTGAAGTAAATTGCCACTTCACACAAGACATATGAAGGTGATGTTTATTGTTGTGCAGAGAGCGTGGGCATTGCACTTTAAACTCGTTGAACTTTCCTTATACAACGGAACAATATACTAAGTAATGTTGCTATGTCAAAAGTATTTCTGCCTTCATTATTTATAGTTTGGAGTGGTTTATCTTCTATGAAAATATCTGGTAGCTTGTAAAATACAACTTTCAAATTAACTTCTTCAGCACATGAATGAGCCCAAGGGTGAAGTATCAGCATTTTCATGGTTGTAATTCACCAATGGTTTATTGCTGACACAATGGTAATTTACTATTATTTGACTGGTTGAGTGTTGGTTTTATATGCCTGGATTTGGCTTTTAGCAGGTCATAATTTGCTGGTATTTGATGAGTATCAGTGTTTCCCTGGATGCTGCTGGCAATTTATGAGAGGCTGACTGGTGGCTGCTGGTAATTTCCAAGCCCCCAAAAAGAGCAGACTGAAGCTGCTATAATAGCACTCTCTGTCAAGAGATCAGACCTGACTAAGAGGAACCCGAGCAACAGCAGCTGGCAACGGCCACCGGTTTCATCGCTCTCTTTCTTTCTAAATGTCCGTCTCTTAACTTCTCTGTCTCTCTGTCTAACTTTCTAACTGTTTCTCCTCCTCTCCCTCAGCTTTTGCCCAGTCCTTGGGTAGATAATTAGGCCATTAGATGTTTTATGAAAAGCGTTAATGCTGTGTCTTTTGTTACTCCCATTTTCCCTTTTCTAATTTCTCACTGCATATTTTCAAAGGGCTCTAGTCTAGGTCCATCTACTACCCTCTCTTCTTTTCCAACTTTCTCTTCACACCCTATTCTTCTCCCCTACGCTACTCTCTTTTTTCCTCACACACTGCTTGAGCACCCTTGAATAACCTCCTGTTAAAAAAAACACAACTAAATAAAATTTACAAAGATGTTGTTTTGAATTTCAGATTTGTTCAGATTTGATACAAACTGTATCTTTTTATTTTTATCTGAGTGAGTTCCATATTGTTCCACACCGCCTTCTCTCTTGTCTATCTCATTACTTCAATTTCCTCTTTATCCCTTCCCAAGCAGTGGTGGTCCTCCTCAGTGGGAGTTAAAAGCCTGCTCGGCTCACTTCTTTTCTCCTCTCCTCATTTACATACGACAAAACTCTATTTGCACAAAGTACCACTTATTTGAATTCCTAAACTTTGATAGGCGCTGCACCTGCCAGATAATTCTGTATAATTTATAGGAAATACTCTTTCTATCGAAATCATCCAGACCTGCTTCTCAGCGGTGTTTTTCATTTTACCCTCTTATGTATAATTGGTTTGCTTTTGAATGAGTTTGCTGCTCATTATGTTTGTTGCCATTGTCTTGTTTAAAGTACATTTCAAACGTACATTTCAGTCCTTTTAAGCTGCTGTATACTTTATGCTTCATTGTCATCATTATTATCATGTCTGCATATTTGAATAAGGTTTGTGGTTATAAAGGATGTGCTCTTTTCTCTAATCTCTCTTTTCATGTAAAATGATGAGTCCTTTGCCATCTCATTCCGACTGCGCAACAATAATTAGGTAGAATTGCTGTGATTTTGATCCATGGTGTCCTTGTCCCCTTTCTTCTGTTGCTGTAGCTGAGTGCGGCGCCTCCTCATTGGGGCCAGAAGGGGTTCTCCTTTCTCCCAACTTCCCCTCAAACTACGATAATAACCACGAGTGCATTTACCGCATCACCACTGAAAAGGGCAAAGGAATCGGGCTGAAAGCTGAGAGCTTCTCATTGCAAGATGGAGACAATCTCAAGGCATGTACACACACACACACAAACACACACACGCACACACACACACACACACACACACACACACACACACACACACACACACACACACACACACACACACACACAAATAATATGCACATGTTAACAAGATCAGCTTTCCTCAATCAGGATGCACATGGATGGCTTATTTATTCAACAATTCAAGCACACATATAAACTCACAGTAAAAAAAAACTTATTATAAGTAAAAATGTATCCAACACAACCACCATAACCCTGTCTGTGTTGTAGTAAAACTGTGGTTCATGCTGGCTTCAAATGGAAATTTAAGAATTCCAATTTTTTTATCTAAATTAGTTCTAAGGAATGAGATGATGAGGGGGGTGAAAACAAGGATTTATGTACAGTAGCTGTTAGCTATGTTGAATGTTTTGGTCCCCAGATGTGAATAGCATCAAAAGCATCAACTTGAATATGTACATACACCTAAATATTTGAAGAACATTACTGCGGATAGTATTCAATTATATAACCTTAATTAATAGAATATCCACCCTCAACTTGACTTGTGTATATATTTTTTGTTGATGTTTGTCACTTCAGTACCTCCCCATGGTTTTCTTCATTTATTTAGCAAGAAGTGCGGTTAGCTGCCTGATACCAGAACAGTGACAAACTGAAGTAACCTTTCATATCAGGGATGTTGGAATGGTGTCATTACTCCCTCTTCTTTATGTAAAGGAGCTTGTACTATTTCTGCACAACCAATGTAAGCACTAACAGTAGGTGATAGGATGAACCATCAGTCTATCACTGTTTTGCAAAAACCAGTCAAGAGGAAAATAAAAACATCTCTTTCATCAGTGCCTGTCTGCACTCTACATATTCTCCAGTCCTGATATAACCGCTGATAAGTAGCATACTAAGTTATTTTGGACCTGTCACTGCTGTGGTGGTCAGGTCTTGCTGTTCTCAGACCTAAGAACAACCAATAACTGCCCATAGTTCCTTCCTAAAATTGCACTGATTGGTCTGAACCACTGCGATTCAACCACAAGCAAATAGTTTGGAACCTGGCAAGATTGAGCTTGCTAGAAATCCAGCTGCCTCGCAAGATTACTTTGGAAGTGACTATCACAGCCATCTGCTCCCGGCAAGAAACCACAGCCGGCGCTAGAGGAAACTTATAGCACATATAGCACCTTTAACACAGAACCAAAGAACTACCTTGAATGAGAATTTCTCCTCCATATATTTGATGTCTTTCCACTTCAGATATATATTTTGTTGCGGTGCTGAGTCCAAAGTTTTTTTTATCCAAGCCCATTCTGCAAGCTTTTGTTCCAGCAGCGAACACCTGGCCCAATTAAGATGTCAGGAAACTTGTAGTCCTTCATTATGTGAGGCGTTCAAGAACAAGACTGGAAACACAAGCAACCGGAAGGGCTTTGAATCCTGCTTTTATCCAGTATGTAGTTAAATTGTATTACCGAGGTCCAGGTCCCAGATGTTAGATGTGTTAAACATTGCTGTAAGAGGCAATAACATCCCTGCAGGGGTTTATTACCCATGTTCTCTATTAGTGCTCCTGCTGAAGTGGCCATCCATGGCTGAACGAATACATGAGAAGCCGGGGCACCAGGGATCAATTCTTCCTCTCTTAACCCCTTTAAGGAACAGATTGTTCTGTTAGTCTATAGAATTATTGTTCTTTTTGGAGGTTAACGCTGGGTTTAATGCACTTATGGTGACACATTTGGGTCAAAAAGGGACAAGTAATTCCACATTTTGTAGTTGCAAAGAATTAAGAAAACGTTTTGCATTAAGAAAACATTCTTAATGCTGTAAGATAAATCATAAAGCAGAGGCAATTCAAGTTTGTTCATGTGTAGAGAAGGTTTTCATTTGAAGTTAAGATTTGTATTTGTAGACTATATTTGTGTGGTTTTTTAACCAGATTGTGGATAAAATCTTTGTAAAAATTAGTGATGAGGTATCACAAAGATAGAACTGCTTTTGTGCCCAGATACAAAGCTGCAAAACTGTGTGTAAAACCCATTGTCCCAACACTTTGTGTCACACTGAATTTAAAAGTATGAGCTTCGACCCTGTTTTTACACCTGAATCTTACTTTATTTATTTGTGTAACTTCACCATTTATATAATTTGTTTTATGTCATAATTCTTTTTTTTTTTAACAAAAAGATACATTTTCTACAGAGACATATTGTTTATAGATTTAAGATACATTGACAACACAATACAGAATACAAATAGAAATATTTTGTACACACGCCCGTTGTTAAAAGAAAACAAATTAAATATTTTCAGCACAAGGTACAAATTGCAGAATTATTTTAAAGGTTAAAAACATTTGATTTACAACTAAAAAACTTTGAAATCATTTGTGAACATCACATCTGTCAGGATGTGAGTGATGTGTGATAAAGAAAGTGTTGAACATAGATGCTTTGTATGAATTTGTGTGGATGGCCGAATAACAAAAACTGCTCTCTGAAGAGCTTTGAGTGGTCATCAGGGCTAGAAAAGTGCAATCTGAATACGGACCATTACCATTTACAATCTGAAAATCAGTTTGACCCTAATTTGTGTCCAAACATGTGAAAAAAATAAGTTAATTATGTTTTTTTTCTCCGTTTTCTGGTGCCCTTGCGAATTTGAAGGATTTGTTGTTGTCACAATGTGCATTCAAGGTTTAATTGAAGCATTAACATAGTATAAACTAGTGTACGTGTGAACTATAAAGAGAATTACAGATGTTTTCCCGACTCATTATTCTGTATAAGTCTTCTCTCGGGAATATGAGCCCACTTCAGTGTCAGTTAGGAGCAGCTGTGTGAACTGTATTACCGTCTTGATGTTGTCCTACAGACATCTTCTGAAATATTTCTATTCACAATGTATCTTAGCGGTATTAGGCCTGTGGGCATGGTTGAGCCAGTATGTGGTTGGAGTGTATTATCAGTATTAGGTGTAGTAGAGCATTGGCTCAGCCTGCCTGTGGTTAAATTGTGTTAGCAGGTTTGTAACTGAAGTTTAATGCGGCTCAACGTCATTGTAAAAGGTGGAAACGTTCCCAGTGGAACATCCATCAAAAAATCAAATCCCCCTGAAAGAAAGGAAAGTCACAGCAAATTAGGTTTGTGTTCGTCACACGATATTTGACACAGCATTCTCGGTAACGCAACACACTGCGTAATTACTCCAGAGATACAGTCTAGTCTTTCACACTAACACGTATTCCACATACCCAACGTTATACTTCCGTTATGTAGGAATTCTATAATTAAAGGATCATGTGCGTGTTGTTTCTTAGGTTATTAATATTTTATATCAGTATGATAACTTAAAAGTATACACATTAATATCATGGGTTTTATGTTCGAGTCAGCCCCATTTCCAAGAAGTATTAAATTATTCCGATAATCTTTTCAAACGCGCCATACTTGTTATTGCTTTACATCCTCTATGTTTCATAATATTTCTCAGAGGGTATTAATTCACGCTGCTCTCTCTACTACTTTTTGTTGTAGATGTGAAGCTAAGCTGTTAAAAAACGCATGTCATGTTAGTGTAGTCACATTGTAATGTTTAATTTAGCTCATGGAGCATTTAGTGACTTTACTCATGATGTTAACACAGGCGCTGAGATCACATAAACAATATCAAAACCCTGTGAATGTCCTGTTTCTTCACATTTACAGTTTGGTGGCAGTGGGTTGGAAAATAAACTGCAGCAGACACATTCCCAAGAAGCGAAACAATGCAACCACTTAAAAAGTTCAGGAATGAATTCATTTGTCTTTGTGTGTTTGTTCCCTTTTCACTATTTCGTCAAACGCATTTGCAGATTTTTCACTTGAGAATAATTTTCAAATGTATTGGGCACATTCAAAGTCATGTAATGTAGTCACTATGTAACGATTAGCATGCTGTGGTTTAATTATCTTAAGCCTACTGCAGCCAGCTTGTGTGATGGAACTGGGTATTTATAAGGGCAATGACTATGTACAACTTGTCTGTTAGTTATAAATTTCCCTAAGAATTAGCGGAAAGCCAAGTGCAAACTATAATGAACTAGAAGGAAATCCCCAAAGTGCCACTTGGGCTTGCAATTAGCATGCCACTCCCCAGGCTGAGCGTGATGGAGCCAATGCCTGCTACTGCTGCTGAACACTGAACACAGACCATTTGTTTCACAATGGTTCAGTCTAAAATCTCCGGTAAATATGAACCAGACACTTCCATCTTCTTCTGCTTTTGGTGAAAGTTTTTGCCCTGGTACTGTAGAGGGGGAAGAAGAGCCAGGTTCAAATCGCCTAAAACCTCCTCTAATACAGTGCTTGACTAATTTTACTCTGATGTTCACCCGCCCCGAGGAGGGGAACAGAGAGGGTGAGACAAAATGGGGAGGGGGGGTTGCAGGAATTGTTATGAAAATAGAGGTGGTCGGAGAGCAAGCGGAGAGAGAGAGAGAGAGTGAGACAGACAGAGAGAGGAGGGGTGGCAGATGGTGACATGTTGATTTATGAGCTGCAGGGCTTTTTCATTAACCATACTGAGTTTTACAGAAACTGAGGGAGGAGGCGAGAAAGATAGAATGAAAGTGGGAGAAAAACAGAAGGAGAGCAGGAGAGAGAGACGGTAAGATGGAACATTTTGGGGACACTGACAGAACTGGAGGGATGTGCAGGCGTAGAAACAGGAAGAGCGAAATAAAGTGTTAGGAGAGTAATGCTGCAGATATTATTACACTGCTCCTCTGTTTTAAAAGAATCTTTTTTTTTTCGGCTCATTTTCACTCTGTCCTTTACCAGGTGTCTCTATCTTCCTCCTCTCTCCGTCCAAACCTCCCACCCACTACACTGTTTTTGGCCTCACGCAGAAGTGTCTCCTCCGTCACCTTGGCCCTTTATCTTTGGCGTTCCTGCCACCTGCAGACCTGTCACCACCAATCTGCGGAAATGTCCCCGACTGGCAAATATAAGCACTAGCAGTTCACATTTATATTCCAGCTGTGCGGTTGTATTATGAGGTACTTCAGAGTCCTAATTCCCTCCTTCAAACTGCAGTCAAAAGTAGACTGCACTTCCCAAACTACTGCTTCTCCACACAGCGAAGCTGCAGTCATCAGTAGACTTTAGATGAAAAAAGTTACCTCGACACAAAAAGTTGTTTGATGTCAGATATTTTGTATCTAGCCCTTGAAATGTTTAAACATTAACCATATAGATGTGTGTGGGTTTTCTTCTGCCTACTCTCCATTTCCTCTCTCAGGGCATTGCAAACGGTATTTTCCCTAAAATATGACTAAATACACAGCTTCCATTTGTCCGATCACTTTGTTGTATGTATCTAGGTCAGCACACTCAGGCGCAAAATGACAAACTGTGCATTTAGTCCCATTTTAGAGAAAAGTATAAAAAAAAAGATACTATACCATTGATGGATTTCGAAGCTATAAATTAAATTATATGAATATTCTTTGATAATATACATAAACTTTGATTTTAATATAGCAACCCTAACCCTAACCCTAACCCATATTTACTAACACATTTTGCCGAAAGTGTTTTAAAAAATGTTCAAACTGTCCTGGACCTTGCAGGGCCAATGTCATCTGCTGAGGGATATCTCTATGTCAAGATATTTAAATCTATTTTAAAGGTGAACACGCTCTAATCAGAGGTGTAAGACGACGGCTCTTGAGTGGGAATCTGAAAGGTAGATGGTGTTTCTTAGCCCCGCCTCCCAGCACTGCGTTCTAAAGGCACATTTTTAAAGAGAGGCACTTCAGCCTAAACCTGAGGTGAAGTTACACTTGGAAACAGAGCGAGCAGCACATTTGGAAACGAGTGAAGTTTGCATATCAGCCCTTCAGCTGGATGCTGTTACACTGTGTCATTTGTGTCATTAAACTCAAGCTTGCTTTGTGTTGCCAAGTTGCAATGATCTTATTTGGCAGCTTTCACTCTACCCACTGTATCTCCTTGTCTCCCAGTGCACATTGACAATAAATTACCTCCAGCTGTTTTCCTCTTGTTTGGGCTGCCAGTAAACAGTTGATGATCATAATTCAAACGATGAGAAGCAGAATTTTCATATCAAATAAGATTGAGGCAAAGGAGCCAAGATGCCAACATCTCTTCATAATTTTCACCTCCTCTAAGATGTGCAGCAGAATCTCAAACCAAGTCACACACACGCACACACACACCTTGACTTGCTGTTTTCAACACTGTTCAGTTAACATGCAAACTGAGGCCTCTAGGTTTACTGACGATATCTAGGAAACACACTCTATTACTCCTCAGCGGTTTCCTCTGTAGAGGATTCTGTAGCACTATAACTTTTCAAAATGTAAACACAAATTTAGAACACTTATCAAACCTAGAGACACCTTCAACTGTGAATAAGCTTCTTTTTATTTTTCATCTAGGTCTGCAATATCCCCACTGCCAATACTCAAATTAAAGTGATGCTTAAATCTGCTGCTTCCCGCAGGTGCTAGACAAGGATTAAACTGCACAAATCCGAACTGTGGTTATACAACATCCTCATTTCACCAATTTAATTGTTGTAAACAACATTTCAAGTGATGTAACCAATTTATTTACCCACCATCAACATTTTGTTTCCTGACTCTCTGGAATTGTTGCAAAAAAATCTTGATGGTTGATCATTAAAAAAGGAGGTTTCATCAGTTCTGCTTATTAATATAAAGCCTCTTAATAGCTAACTTGTGACATCAGAGACATCCATGTGATATTTGAGGCTCCCTCTTTGTGGTGTATCACAAGATCCACCCTGATGCAAGTGGTTGTTTCTTGCTTCAACTGAAAGTCTTTGCCCTTCTTGTGTCATTTGGTATGTTGGTGACTCACAGCAACACAGCAGTGCACTTGTATCAAGAGTTCCAGACCAAGTGCTTGCAGTGCAACGTGACAGGTGCTCACTTAAACCTCTGCAAAACCACTTAAGTCCTAATTTTTTTTATCTGCTGCCCCGTTCCTGTGTTTGATTGATAGGTATATGATGGAGAGAACACTTCATCCCGTCTCCTTGGCAACTTCACACGTGACAGCATGACAGGTTATGTCATCAACAGTACATCCAATCACTTGTGGCTGGAGTTCAACAGCAACGCCTCTGGAACCAGTCAAGGCTTTCGCCTCTCATACACAAGTGAGTCATTTTAACTGAATGAACTTATTCATGTAGATTGTTTTCATACTATATTTATTTTGACAACCATGGTGTGTGATGCTGTGGAGGGTTTATTCAAGTATGGCTAAAAAATATAAATACTCTTTACTCACATGCACAGAATCAGTCATTTGACTATGTCATCGCCAAGGTCTTCATAATAAAATAATTTGAATTGAAAACTAGAGCAGCAGGGATTGGATTGCCCTCAGGAATATATTTCCCATGTCTGCCCTGTGCCTCAGTCATGTTATTCTTCAGTGCTACATACCAGCCCGAAATAGGTGTCATGTACAACAACACTCTAGAGACAAATTACCAAGCCATTTTGTTTACTGCTGAAATAGGAGGTCGACAATCTGAAATTTTCTATTAAAGGTGGAATCTAACGTGCAAGAGTAGTTCACCAAGCAAACAGAAATGACCACACAAATGCTGCACAAGCTCTGTCTCTTGTTTTCTCTCACACACAAAAACGCACACACCTCAATTGCTTTTAAGAGAGTCCGTTAAGAAGGCACGACCAGCTGCCGTGTAAGTCAAAGAGGCTATTAGGTGAGTATTTATCTGAAAGTCATTAAAAGGAGGTGAGAAAGTGTCACATCTGGAGAGGAGGTGTGGCTGGATGGAGGGACAAAGGGAGGGAGGCGAATGCTATATAGATCCTAGATGGATGCTCTGTATGTCAGTGAAACCATTAGACAGTCGTGAATATGCAAGTAATTAAATTGGGGAAGGTGTCACCTTCTGCAAAGTTCTGCAACAATGGAGGAACTGATAGATGACAGCAGAAAGGAGAGAGAGGCGTCTGAAGGGCAGTGGAGGTTTCTTAAATATGGACAGGGCCTGTTAAAGCAGTAGTATGGTTTTAAAGCTGTTTTAATATAGTAATAAGGATTCAAACAACAGTATAAGATATTTAAAAGAAAGGTTGACAGAATTGTGATGCATACTCTTCTCAGAGATGGAAATACAAAGGGATATATGATTGTACATTTAATTTCCAAAACTGGTGACAGGTTACTCAAAATGGTGTGGTCTATGTAAAACAAAAAAGCTTCACCAGGAGTAAATTGTGATTGGACAGCGAGGGCGTTCATTCTCCGTGGCCAGAAACAACCGATAAAAGGATCTATTTTACATATAATTACATCACTTAACAGACGAGAGGATCTGAGGAGTTTGCTGTTATGAAATCAAATAAGTTGGTCTCCTCTGCCAGAAAGATACTCCACAGTCTTTAGGATTCACCTCCGGTCACCAAATAATTTTTTGAAATATCATTTGACGGATTTCGATTACCTGAAATTGTGAAATTGAGGGATAATCTTCCTTTCTTTGAATTACAGGCATTACTCTACACTCAATATAAATTATTATCATCCATCCATCCATCCTTTGAGTTTGCAGTGGCAACCAGAAGGCCACCCAATCCGATTCCTTCCATCCACCCACCCATCCATTACCTGCAACTTATCTAGAGTCAGTTCTAAAATGGCCCCAGGGAAGTCAATGGTGACTAGATGAAATTAATATATATTACCATGCTGGTTCAAAAGCTATTTTGAGTCTTTATAAGTTTATGTATAAATATGAATAAACGCTTGATAAGATGATATTTTCACTATGATGTCATGTCACAAGTTTACTTGTTTTTTAGATACTTATTTCCACTGATAGTGACTGGTTTACTGTTCATTGATGTTCTGTTCATAAGAGGTTTACCTGGGGAAAGAGGATATGTTGGTAACATTGTTCTGTCTTTGTTTATCCATCTGTATTTGAGGCGAGAAAGTTTCTTCTATTTGGTTATCTTTAAAACACAAACATACCCCTTGCGTGTGCTCATTCAAGTGTATATAATATTTCTGTTGATGTGGAATGTGGTGTTATAGTTTGATATTTTCCCCCACAGTTTCATAGAGGAACCAAACTTTCAATCCATAAATATTACTGCTGGCACTGCTCGCTACTCATCATTATGTCCTTCAGAAAAGGGAGAAGCCCATACATATTTGAAAATATCAGAAACAAGTATATGAGTAGAATCTCTAGAAATGTCCATCGCTTTCACTGCAGCTGTCACATAGTTTTTCAACATTATGTGAGCTGTGCACTCAATATTATCAACCCTGAGTGTCCAAACTACATGTTCTGCAGAAGCACTGGGATTCAGTAAGATAATAGTGTGACCTCTTCTCCAAAGCTGCTCTGAATCATCCTGTTCATTTATGCAATGCTGTCTCACTGCATGCAAAGAGAAACCTCTTCTGTTTGTGTGTAAGTACCTGGTGTGTGTGTGTGTCTCTCTAGGTTTCGACTTGGTACGCTGTGAGGAGCCGGGTGTCCCTAGTTATGGCTATAAGATCCAGGATGACGGTCATTATGCCAGCACTTTTGTCCTCTACTCCTGCAACCCTGGATACAGCCTCCACGGCAGCAGTACACTGACCTGCCTCAGTGGGGACAGACGTGTCTGGGACAAACCACTTCCCTCCTGTATCGGTTAGTATGTCAACACGTGTGCAAGTTCTATGTACATCAATAATTCATGAGTACAAGATCTGAATTATTCACCTGTGGGTGAGTTTTTTTTAAATGTTATTCAGTGAGAAATGTAGCCTGTCTATGCAGCAGTCTACTCCTGTCTTTTTCCCAACTCCAACAAGAGCACGAAGGCTTATAAGAGAGAGTTGGTGAGTCAATACAGGGGGAATACTTTGAAAAGACGGCATAGGGATTGATGGGAAATATTTGAAATGGTCCTAAAACGCCTCACAGGGTAGAAACTCCCCTTACTGATCCATCAGCCTATGCACACAAGACTATTACACTTGGGCACCAGAGTTAGATTTGAGTGGACCTCTGTGTGTTTTAAGGATGGCATGATTAAGGTGCAAAAGTAAGTGATTCCTGTCTGAATTGAACTTTGATAAATTTGTATTGTAAGTTAGACTACTTTCTTGTACCCTGAAGGTGTGTGCAGTATTTTATGCCAGGTACCGTTTTATTCTAATCATGCACAGTAAATAGAATATTCGATCAGGAGAGACTCTTCATGCCTCCACGCTGGCGACAGCTTTGGCCAGAGGCATTATGTTTTGGGGTCGTCCCTCCATTCGTCCATTCCCTCCTTGAGAATCCAATATCTCAGGGGCAACAACACGGGAGTTCTTCAACTCTGGCACAAACGTTTCTTGCATGAGCTGATTAGATCTTGGTAGTCAGAGGTAGTCAAAGGTCAAACAAGGAACCAGAGGCAATGAAAGAAGAAGCAGCTCGTTAAAACAACCAAGCATTTCAGCCCTGTCAGAGACTTTATGTGAGTCCTTAATGCATGGAGGAAGCTCAATGCCATTTTTATTTCCATTGAAATATTTAATATTTAAAAGGTCAAGGTCACTGTGACCTTACTAAACATGATTTTGCGAAGTGCAACCTAATGTGTTGGTGGAGACATATAACTGCGAGGCTGTAATTCTAGTTGCCAAAAAGTTATGTTATGTAAAAACACAGATGACTCATCTAGAATTGTTGCCTTTTGAAAGAAGTTGAGACAAGAATCACATTGTGACGTGTGCATCTTTTCAGATACTGAACAAACAGACTAGAGTGAAAGTGAAGCCGTATGCACAATACTGATCACTGCAGCAAATCTTCCTTCTTATTAGCTTCCCTTTGATTATATGTGAAGACAGAGAATATGGTGGCAATAATTTCACTTGGAGAAATTCAACATTTCTATACACCCACATCACGTGTGTTAGGACTTGGCGAACTTCAGGAAAACACAATTTTTTGTTTGTTGTGACTAGAGACTAATGAAATGTAAATATAAACAGAATATTTCATTTCTGCTAATAGAAAAACACAAGTCGTAGATGTGCTTGCTCATTATGGGAACTGTTGGGTTTCTCTATAAATTCTGAGGTCTTCACCTTATTATGTTATGATTTGGTGCTTAACATTGAACTGAATTGAATACCCTCTTATTTTAGTTCATTCGTTTTTTACCATGGAATTTTGTGATGCACTTTATAACCTTGCTTGGATAAGTGCTAAACAAATACAGTAAATGAAATTCAATCCTTCACACTGGTCCTTAAAATGCTGATACATTGCATACACTAGTAAAAAAATAAAAACATTTCATGTTTATTTTTCTATCAATCTATTTAGACGGACTGTTAAGTTTTGGTTCAAGGCTGGACTGTTGTGGTGAAACACAGAGGCTGAATGTCATGTAAACACTTTTAAAAAGGGAACATAAAAACAAACTGACCGAGATCGCTCACGTATCTACTTCATATCAATTTTTAGTGGAAAGGTCATAACATTTTGTAAATAATTTTGTGGGAGGACTGCTAGAAGGCCTAATATAATATTTAGCCATAACATGACTGCTGCTCTGTCCTCCCACAGTACCAGCTTTTATTTTTTCAGACAGTATTCCTCTCATCTCAATTTCCTCATTTGGCAAATCAAAAATTTTAAATTTGAATAGTATTTGAATGTTCCTCAGGTTATGAAGTATATAGACTGCCAGGGGTACATAGAGCTTTCTTCATTTGATTGGAGAGGACAATACCAAACAAATAAAGTGCTTCAACATGGAGATTTTTTGTGTTTTGCTTATAGACCTTTAAAAGTAATTTTATGTTTTAGCTTCAGTTATACAGTTAGCCATTTTAATGTTGGTTCAACCACCGGCGAAGCATGAACCTGACGTTGGAATCCCAACAGAAAATTCGGACCATTTTTATTGTCCATAATTCCTGCTTGTCCATAAATATTTTGTGGCTCTGCATAATTTAAAAAAGTGAGGCACTTGCCGTGTAAATATTTCTACCTTGTTTAGTGGAGCTGAGAACTTGGCAAATGTTAATGTGGAATCCCCTACAGCCGAGCCAAACCTTATGTCTCTCTAACCTGCCAGCACACCTGAGCTCTCTGAGGTGGAACTTGGCCTGATGCAGTTGCTAATAGCAACTAAAAAGGATCTCTGTGTGTGTTGGTGGAATGAGAATGAGAAAGTGTTTTGACTTGATATGTGTGTGTGTGTGTGTGTGTGTGTGTGTGTTCGTTCCCTGTATACCTCCACAGTCAGTCATTAATTTGTGGCTGCTCTGTCGCTGCCTTATTTCAGGTAAGCCAGCAACCTAGAGAGTACTTGCTGGCAGAGCCCTGAGCTAACTAGCTCTGAAGCTGCCTTTGTCTATTCCTCCTTTGTCTGTGTGTTGGGGCATTTGTCTTTCTGCTTCTCTGAATATCTCCGTCCCAGTCGGTCTGGCTTGGTCCCATATCAGTGTGTGCGAGCACGGAGATGAGGAGATGGCTTTGCCTCAGGCTGTTACTATACCATCCTTCTTTCCTTCTCCCACATGGAGTCAAAGAGACTGGTGGTCGTCTTTTGTGGAACTTATTTAGTCGTTCCCCCCCTTCCTTTATTCATAGAGGACACCTGTCTGTCTTCTGCTAACTCTGTGTGTGTCATTCTCTCTATCTCTTGTCTGTCTTAGGGAATTGCAGTTGTCTTCGGCTCAAACCACCTAACTGACTCTTGTTTTTCTCTCTCAGTGTGTGTGCTGAGACTCACAGAGAGAAAAGCATATTTCTGGTCTTCTGTGTGACAGTGTGGTTTTCTGCTATTTCCATTGTGTTTGTGTTTGCGTGCGATTGCATTCTGCCTAGGGTAATGCAACAGCAGTAGGTTGTCATATTATTGCAGATTGTGGAGCTGTGTCAACGGTGCCCTCTTAACTCACACAAACACGCAATGCCCACACAACTATAAAGCCCTCACTGTACCAAACTGCTTCCTAATCAGCAGCGATCTGCTGGCTCAGTGGGCTACCATGTGTACCATGTACTACCACGATGCTCCCAGCCCGTTCCCCTGCCTCTCAGTATCTCATCAGTTCCTCCCTCCGAAAACAATTTTAGAAATAGCACACAAATCCAGTTTACTCCTGCGCATTAAACAGCATTTCTTTCTTGCACGTCGCACATTCTAGAGATTCCTTAAGAGAAAACAGCCATCAAAGTTTCTCACTAACCTTGAAACTGTAAACCAGGGGCTTGGATAATTCAAGGTTGATTTAATGATTCAAGCCTTTCTTAACTGATCCTCATTTAACTCAACCTTCACACCCCAGAGTAAATTACAGCAAAGTAGAGGAACCCTCTCTTACACAGATGAATTGAAATCTTAATAGGGCTGGAAAGGCTGGATACAAAAGGATTTGGTTTTGTTGAGAACAGAGGTCTTCACAGATCCCAAATGTTCGACTAATCCAAAACCACTGGACACCTACCTAATCCTTGTTATGGAGATGTTCCTGCTTTGAAGGTTTTATACTGTTTCAGTTAGTATGCATTGTCACATTTTCATCCACCCAGGATGACACAGTACATAGAGTGAGGTTAAAGGGAGATTACTCAAATCCACCATTTATTTGTGTCATACTTCTGAGCGCCCTTTTCTCGTGGTACAGCTCGGAAGCCAAATAGATAACTATTCGAAATTCCTCTGCAAGGATGTACTCTGAATCTCTCTTGGAGCCAGACAGGGCAAACACGAAAAGGGCTAGACGAGCCTAGCCAATGTTTAGACGTGGTCCGGCAGTAGAGTAGTTACATAATCTAATGGTATAGGAAAACCTCATATTTTGCAATGACAGCTCAGATTTAATCTACGGCTCATCTGTCCGTCTCTAAGCACCTGCTGACAAACATACATTCTGCTTAAGAGATCATGTGTCGAGGAACTTAATTCATTCAGACCTTAGCATTGCAGACCCAATGCAAAAAAAAAAGCGTGATGCACCAACACCAACAGGCTCTATCCAACAACTCTCAGTCAGCAATTTAACAATGTCCTTAAATGAATGTGAAATCATAAAAGCTATTCATAAAATAATTTGTTTATTGTAACAAAGACTAGTTCATAGAAACTATCAAAAGTTGTATTTTCTCCATCATCCACATTCTGTAGCCAACTGGGCGATAGACAGATGATTATAATGTTCTATGCAACCTATTTGTGAATGCTGGTGATTGTCATTTCAAATGAATGTGCTCACCATTGGTGTCTACGTTTCACCATGACACAGCAATATAACGGGTGTGACAGTATATTTTTATCCTTATTTGGTCACCTAATAAGATTTGAGTGCCAAGACTCATATTATTGAATAGAGTTCAAATGTTTTTGTCTTTGAGAAGAGTGGAGTTTATGGCTGAGAGGGCTGCAAGTCACCATTAATATCTACTGCAGAGTTTATAATTCATAATAACCCTGTCGCAATCCTTCAGAATGCCGTTTTATTGCTGTTTGAAAAACGGCCGATGTTTCTTATTTGTTTCATCTTTTCTTGCTTAATGTTAAATGATCCATGCTCCATAAAACAGATGGAAACAGCTGAACAATATGCAGTCGGTAAAGTTAAAACAAGTAGTTGAAATATGCTGTTTTTTTCCACTGGTGTTTGATCGTCTTTGTGTCTCATGTCCTTGTAGCCGAGTGTGGAGGTCACGTAACTGGAGCGGTGTCTGGACGCATTCTGTCTCCGGGTTATCCTGCTCCTTATGACAACAACCTCCACTGTACCTGGACTATAGAGGCTGACACAGGCAAGACCATCAGGTAATTATGAAGCACTTGGATATCCACTGAATCCGCTGTGAGTAGGATGACCTCTAACTCATGCACAAGAAACTTCGTGCTGATCCAATAATGATAATTAGAAGCAAGCAGCGGATAGATGTCAAAAGGAAAGGCAAGCAGGTAGTTGGTAATCCACATGGACTGTAATTGGTTTCTTCCTCCTGGAGGCGGGGCCTTATTATGTGCAAGAGCCCCAGTGACTTGTGAAAGCTGTCAACCTCAAAGACAACAGATTCACTCACATATATATTCATATCGCAAATTATTGGGGTTAAGATTCCCTTTGAGAAATATAAATGTAAGTTGTTTTTATCATTAAAAAATGTCATTACATTCAAGTGAATTAACACTTGCAAATTAATTGAAGGAGGAAAGTTTAATTTTAATGATTGGAAGAATAAATTACACCTGTACTTTACCGCTCAATAATTGGCAGTTATTGTTGTGAATATTATTTTGTTATTGTGCTCAAAAAAAGTGTTGTTTTCCAACATGGTGAAGAAACCTCACAGACATTTCCCCTGTTCATTACTGTGCACAAATGTACTGTATGCACTTGGGCCTCAAAAGCCCCATCTGATACCTGCAGTTGCATAGAAGCCTCCAGGCACGTGCGCTTTGTGAGCACACAAAAAAGTGCAAAAAGAAAAAGGAATGTTGCGCTATAGATCCGCTGCAGCAACTCCATTTTAGACGAAACACTGCACACTATAGAAGCAAACACTCACAAGACTGTCAGGTAATAATATATTCACTAATTAGAGATAAATGTTCACTGTCAAAGCCACTGCTGGGTTGTAGAGTACACCACATTAGTCATTATGCCACCCTTGTGTTTCTCACCACATTTTGTCTACTGCTGACATCTGTGTGTGTGTGTGTGTGTGTGTGTGCGTGTGTGTGCATGTGTGATCCGTCTATTCTCAGTTCAGCTACATTTTATGAATATGAATATTATTTTTGGGCAAAAGGGCAGACTGTAAAGTCTTTTGTTACCCGATCTCTTAGCTGTGTATCTTTGTGTTTTCTTTGTAGCCTTCACTTCATCGTCTTTGACACTGAGATCGGTCACGATATTCTGAGAGTTTGGGACGGTCCATCTGGGCCATCAGACGGGGGGATCCTGTTGAAAGAATGGTCCGGCCCAGCCCTACCAGAAGACATTCACTCGACTTTCAACATACTCACCCTACAGTTTGATTCCGATTATTTCATCAGCAAGCAGGGATTCTCTATACAGTTCTCCAGTGAGTAACCTATCCTCTAAATCAAAACCATCAAACTCTGTTGTTGTGGATCTGGGAATAACTTAAAAAGAAAAGGTTTTAGCTGAGTAACAAACTCATCACACATAGTTTCTTAGTTATTATATATCATTTATCCTTGCTCAAAGATAATTAATCTGGAATTAATGCCACATTTAACGGGATTTCTGAAAAAACCTTTAGCCAAAGTATCAAAATAGAAATGTAATATGTCACCCTGGGACTCCCGGCTGAGACCATCGGGGACCAGTGGGGGTCAGCTTAGTTTCTCTCCCACAGTTTAGGAAACCAGAAGAAATTATTAAAAAACGATGAGCTCTCCTTCAGCCCATGTTAGTTTTGTTATTGATTATTAAACTAAAACTAGTTAGAAAATTGATCATGGCCCCACTCCAGTAGCCTATTACACCCCTTGTTCCTCAAATTGACATGTTCACATCCAAAAGGCACAACAAGGAAACAATAGCATGTTTGAAAACTTGATTTTCAGCTAAGCCAGACTTAAACAGCAACAAAAATGACAACAATATAATATAAACTATAAATTAATTTGTAGATGACTAAAATCTTTTCCATTCATTTTTACACACACACACACACACACACACACACACACACACACACACACACATCCTTGCCCTTCCACTTGGTAGTTTACATACATCTGCATCCAAAAGTGTTCAAACAAAGAGATGCATATCTATTTACATCCAACACATTCTCTCTCTATCTTTCTCACATGTTTAATTTTCTCCCATAATCCCCATATTTAAAACAATAAATATTTGCCCACACTAACCATGCTAATTAAATTCCCTGTATTTACCTCAGTGTTGATTTACCAAACGCACTTATTTTCGATGCAGGGTTTGTGGCTGTATTCAGGGAATGGGTTGACGTTACAACATATATTTGTCATTTACTCCTTCTTCACTCTCTGTGCCAATATCTGACCTTCAATACATGCAGTTGTGTTCCCTGAAGGTTTAATTAACACAATGTGGAATCACTATCATTAGCCAAACACCAGCTGTTGGAATAGTTGTGAAAAAGATCATTTCTATGTTTCATTGTTGATAGGACTTGAGTTTGGCAGAATCCAAATGAGAAGAACACATGAGCTGAGATATGAATTAAAATAAACAACAAACAACACAGAAAGCAAAGGTGCTGACAAATGAGTCAATGAATCTTGTTTTTGCTGATTTCCTCTTGTTGCTCTTAGGATCTAACAATCCCTTAGAGGTATTATGCAATCCTGTCAGGCAGTGGCGTCGTTAGGCCTGTTTTAGGGGGGCTAAAGAAGCCCTAAAGAATTTAATTATTTTTTTTAAATTAAACTATTGTTTTACACATGGACAAGTTATTTATAACTCTAACATGCTATATATGTGAGTGCTTTTCTGTTTTTTCTGTTTTCTCCCCCTTCAAATTACAATCCAATAGCCTCTCATAACACTTAACAATAAAAGACCAGGCACTAGGACCTTGGGGAGTCTGCATCGCCGCTGCGCTGGCTTTCTCACTCTGCCAAGTAACGTCTCTCATCAAGACAGCAGGATTACAGCCAAGGAGTTTAGCTCATAGTAAATGATGCACGGAGTGAAATTGTAAGTACAGGTAGTTACAGAATGTGGCTATCTGTAGTTTCTAACGATTGTTACCTGCTTAAATTTAGGTTTACTTGAGGCAAATGAAAGGGAATATTGTAATGAGCTATGTTAACACTAAGCTAGCTAGCTAGCTATTTTGTTAGAAAATGTCTCCAGTGAGCAAGAGTGTGAATGAGCAAATTTGAAATGTAAGAAATAACTAT
The DNA here is from genome assembly GCF_963576545.1 of Limanda limanda. Classification (NCBI taxonomy): domain Eukaryota; kingdom Metazoa; phylum Chordata; class Actinopteri; order Pleuronectiformes; family Pleuronectidae; genus Limanda; species Limanda limanda. The sequence goes on from NC_083638.1 coordinate 19,369,289, forward strand.
CGACAGCTCTCTATTCTTTGCATTAATATCTATCTCTAGTATTTTAAAACAATAATATCAGTGCCTATAGAATGTTGATGTTTATAATCAGTTAATGCTATTTAAAACTAAATGTCATAGTGTCCCTCATAACGCTATTGTACTGGTATATCATCCAATTCATTGACCAGATGGATATAAGAAGATTCTTTAGCAGAGGTGACAGCTCCGCCCTAGTCAAAACAAGTATATCCGTCTTTCCTTTACAAGCAGGAAAATTATTTCTCTCTTTTTGAGAAAAGTTCATATTTGTGTTGTCAAATTTCACAATGACCCTGAAATTCTGTCTCTTCTTTTATCTTATACTGAATGAATGCAAGCAAAGATACAGAGAAAAATCACAGTCTTTCTGATTGAACCAATCTATGAACTGTCTGAAACACTGGATATCCGCAGCCCCAAATGAGCCCAAAAAAAATTGGCGCGCGCAAACATTCAACATCCTTAGGGGCTAAGCCCCCCCTTTCTTTCAATCCTAGAAACGCCCCTGCTGTCAGGGTTATAAACCCGAACTGATTCAAATGACAGACAGGAATAAACCCTTATATCACTCACTGTCTAGTACACAATACTGGAAGATAATAAATATTAAAGGTACAGTATATAATTATACATATAGATAATGGGACATTTTACAGACATATCCTTTAAATTAAGTTAGATTTTGTTCATACACATATTTCAACTTTGATATATGATCAGAACATGTTGTTGTCATTTTAGTTTTTTTTTTAGCACAGATTGATTCAATGGAAGCACTTGCAAACATATTTGAAACTATTTTACTGTGAGTTTGATCGTCATGAAATACGCAATATACTATAGATCTAATTATCCCCAGTTAACACACCACTTAGCCTGAGGGTGGAGCCACTAATTGAAACGCAAAATAGCACCAGGTCAAATATGATTGAACTGATGATCCATTTATCATTCAGTTGCTTACTCGTCAGATCAAGCAGGAGCTTTTTATCCCCAGCTATTGCTGCCTTCAATGGAATCATTTTGTCAGTCATTGTCAGTGTGATGACAGTAAGCCCCATTAGAACTCAGACACTCTTTGTCTGCAGCTGCCAGCAATGATAACACAGTTTGAATGTGTTTGTCTCACTGCTTCTCCCTCGCTCTCCGTCCACCAACAGTACGTCAATATCTCTTTCTCTTTGTCTGTTTCACACTTTTCAGCCACCACAGCGACGACCTGCAACGACCCAGGCATCCCCGTGAACGGCTCTCGATACGGCGACAGTAAGGAGCCCGGTGACAGCATGACGTTCCAGTGTGACCCGGGCTATCAGCTGGAAGGCCAGGACACCATCACATGTGTTCGGCTGGACAACAGATTCTACTGGCAACCGGATCCTCCAGCGTGTATAGGTAGGTGTGCGTTACTCATGTGCTGCCTAACTGAGATGAAATTACATGGAAATGAGAGATACGATCTGATGCCATGGTGTGATGAGTGAAGCTTTAATGAGTGGGTGAAATTTCATATTGAATGTTATAAAAATTCCAATTAAATATGTTAAATGATTGTTAGATAATGTTCATCAGACGTCTGCACATGGATCCCCTGTTCTTATGATTAAATCCCAAAATTGGAAAGGTAACACAAAACCTCTGGAGATGAGATGATCTAGAATGATCCTACCTCTGACCCCAGAGAAGCCTAAAGTCAAACTAGCAAGAACGCTGAACTCCAAAAGCAGACGCAATTCTCAAGACACTAGAAGTAGATGCACTAGAGTTAAACTACACAATAAGTGAGTGACAACGTGGAATCTTAGTGATAATAAGGTAGTAATAACAGTGTAGTAACTATCAAACCAGTAAGTTGGAGATTGTGGGGAAGAGTCCAGTTTCAATAAAGGATTCCAGAGGGAGAGGGGCTGGATCACTGGTCAGGTGTGCTGTCAAAAGGAGTTCCTGACAGGATAACTGAGTAGTGTCGTTGGAGAGATGGCTGAGTGCGACAAACAGACTGATGCAAATAAGCTGGTGAAAAATACACAAATTAAGGCACAGGCAGTTTCCAAAAATACAAGGTTTTAGGCAGGAGCTGGCAAAAGGCTTGAATACCCCAAGATAGGATGACGTTCTGGCAAGGAGGTGGTGATCAGGCCAGTCCTTATGTATTGCAGCAAGTGAGTAGATAATTGACAAGGCCACCCACTCCGCAATGTGCATACATCCCAAGGAAGTGTCCAGATGCTACAGACGAGACAGTGTAGGTCCGTTAAGTGCCTCTGTATTGTCCTGCCATACTTCTCTGGAGACAAGTGACTAGAGCTGTGCTCTTTGAAATCAAGGACAAGCTGGACAGGTGCTGAAGGAATGTTGGTAAAGGTAATCACTGTGCCTTGTTCTTTAAAACTCAAAAAGCAGTTTAAATTCACAAAACCTCCTAAATTCATCCCTCTCTTCTGTAGCTGTGCTGGACAGACAGCACAACAAATGTGCCAGCAGATTGGCACCTTTGAAATAGTGAGGCATGTCAACACAAGAGGAAGAGTCGGTTAGATCTGTTGCTTTACAGAATGAAACATGGAGCTGTGACAGGGCTCCTGAATGAAAACTTCAGACAAACCATGAGCGTGTTTGCTCTTTTTCTCAATTATCACCATCATGGAGCCCACATGCTGCTGAGAGCGTAGCGAGACTCCACAGCCTACTCCACACCTCATTCACACCATTGTGCTGGAGTGTTTTTTTTTTTTAGACTCCCGCTTTCAGGTGTGCTTTTCTTCCTTTGTTTTCTTCCTCATCTCTTTCTGTCACAAACGAAGGAAGAAAATTACATCTATCCAGATAGCTTTTCTTCTTTTTAGAGTCAATAAAACAGGAATAGCAAAGTCAATGCAAAAACAATAGACATCAACAGTCCACTTTTGAAACCACATTTAAACTTAATAGATCCTTATTGTTATTTGGTACTGCACCAAATTTACACAAATAAATATTAGTCCCCTTAACATCAAACATCCATGAATTACTAAATGTTGAGAAACATTCTGACAATGTTTCAGAAAGTGAAACCAATTTCTCGGATCCGCCCCCTGATCCGGATCCTCACCAAAAATTCAATGAGTTCCATCTCGGGTCATGCTCCATCGCTTCACAAAATTTCATGGAAATCTGTTGAGTGGCTTTTACATAATCCTGCTGACAGTCAATCAAGTGCAGACCAAAACACGACCTCCCTGGCGTAGGTAAAGATATGTTTTGTAATGCAATCACACTCGTCACTGTCCACGCCAATCAAACTAGATATCCCACTCTATTCTTACCAAAAAAAGTCTGTGGCACACTCTGTTCATACTTAAGTTGGTAGTGTTTCACTTTGTTGGGATACAAGTTCATTTTCCTTATTGACTGCTGTATCCAGATCAGGTCTGTATTGCACATGACCTATTTTGTGATGTTAGTCAGAGTAGCCGCTGTGTTTTTAATGATTCAAGGAGCAGAATGCGGTATGACATCAGTCAGCTGAATAAGGGATGGCAGAGGGAAAGTTCCTGCAGCATATTGACCTCCCCCCCAACCCGGAGCAAAAATATACTCATTTCCCCTGCTGTTAGATGCCACAGCCTCCCTCTCTGTTGCCTACTCCTTCTCTCTATCAGCCGGCACGATCTGGAAGTCATCCACCGCGGTCACAGACACAGGTCATTTTCCTGTGAAACGCATCACGCTCTGTCCCTGATATTACCTCTGACTCTTTGCAAGTTGACTCATGTTTTGGGTGACTGAAGGTAAAGTGTGGGGCTTAAATCTCCTTCCATTTCCTCACAGCTTCCCGCCTGTGCTTCCCTCCCAAAGCACCTTAACCTCAGGATGTGAAGCGCTTAAAAGCTCCAAAGATTACCAAGAATTTCACAAAGTTGTCTAGTGCCTATAAGTGTGTATCAGTGTGAGTGATTTGCAGCTATTAATGCCTTTGTTTACCTCTTTTTCACTGTTGATCATCCATTCACACCCACCTGCCACCCCCAAGACACCTCTCCATCTTTCCGATTCTGCCTTCACATCACCAAATTGCTTCTGAATGCATCTATCCGTCTCTCTTGCCAGTATCTCTTTTCTGCTCTCTGGCTTGTTGTGGAATAACAGGACCACTAGGGGTGATTCTCTCAGCGAACTACCCCCAGTCCTTCACTCTGTAACTAAATCTCAAAGTCTCTCCCTATCTGCCTTTTGCTCTTTCACCCTCTCCTGCTACCTGTGGAGGTAATACCAGCGGTCCTCCAGGTGTAATTCTCCCTCTTCTAACCAACTCCTGCCACAGCTCCCATCACTAACGCACTCTCGCTCCCTCTGCCGACCTGTGGGGGTTATACGAGTGGTCAATCAGGGGTGATTCTCTTTCCAAATTACCTCAAGCCCTGTGCTGTGTAATCATCTTTCTCTCTCTCTCTCTCTCCCTGTTTTTGTTTCTCTCTTGCTTTTTGTCTGACTCCAGCAACCTGTGGGGGTAACATCAGTGGACCCTCTGGCGTCATTCTGTCTCCTAACTACCCGCAGCCTTACCCCGCTGGGAAAGAGTGCGACTGGAGAATCAGAGTCAACCCGGACTTTGTTATTGCCCTCATCTTCAAAAGGTAGACACCTCAATTGGAAAAGTTATTATACCTTTTTCTTTAAATGGGTTCAATGACAAGTGGAGCAACCAGTGCCTCAGAAACACTTTTACCTCCCAACATTTTCTAATATGTGTATTAAATATTTTATTTTTATCTCTATTTATGCCACTTTCATACGCCACTGGTCCCATTTTAGTTGAAAACTCTGGGTCTGTGTTTCATTGTAGACAGGCAGAGAGCTTTTTTGGAGAGGATGACAAACACACTTGTCATCCTGATTTGGTCTTTTCGCTTATTCATCAGGCTTCTATCTAAGTGGCCTTTTCCCAGAAAGACACCAACCACCATTAGCCTGAACCTGGTCAATCAATTACAAGCGTTGCTGACCGTTTTGTCTTTGCTAACAGATGTTGTGCTGTTAAATTCTGCATTTTACAAAGCTACAACTGTCCAGCTGAGTGGGACACGCTTGCCTGTTTACACCGGCACGCACATGCCAAGTGTATGTGAGTGGTCATGTGATATACTTTTTCCGGCATGTTATAGACGGAGAACAAAACTGATGCAGAGGCCAAATGCTCATATGGACAGAAATGGTTTTACTTGACTTATTGTGAATGTGAATGTTACTCTCCAAAAATGTAAAGTTACTGATGCATGGCTTGTGTTGGTTAACACAGTTTGGCTAATATATAATTGTTTGTTGTAAGAATAATTCATGCTAATTGATCGTAACACACTTTATAACATTCATAACACAACAAGAAAGATGAGGGAGCAACAGTGAGATGTATTTTTCCGCAAGTTTGAGGCAATGCTGCAGCAGCAAACGCATCAGGGCAAAGCTCACTGATGTTATTACTTTTTAATTAGTTTATCCCAATACCTGAGAAAATATTAAAATCTCCAACTGAAATATTTAGGTGGATGGACAGAGTCCCCCAAGCATTTTTTCCAAAATATGTTTCTCTTCTGGCTTAAATTAAAAAATGTATCACCCCCCATGGACTTGGTTCATGAGTTCAGTATAAATTTATTTTTCAGTGTGGACTTTGCATGACTCACTTTGACCATCACTGAGTCTTAAAAAAGGTCTGTGCTGTATAGGCAAGGGCCTGACCCAGTTTCGCCTGATGTTAATTAATGTAGTAAAGGATCGTTAACCTGACTAATAAACCAGTAACCGTGTAGAAAACCTCTAATATACATTTTAAAACACGTCTAGCATTAGTAACTACTGTAGTTTAATGAAAAAGTGATGGTGAGATAATCCTTTCAGAAAATCTAAATCGCAATTTTTGGCTTCTTGACTCTCAGGGCCTGAATCTTTCAGTCAGAGTGTCTGAGCTGGGACTTTCTGACTGTATGCAAAGGAAACTATTTTGGTCTCTTTCTCAAAAACATTATACTTTGGCAGATAAGTATTTTTGACAATTCCAACTTTTGTTTTTTGAAACAGGGCTGTGTTTATTTACATCCCGAAGTCCTGTTTGTGTCTAAGTTGTGAATATTTCATATTCAGAGTGGTTAGGGGCCTACGACTATAGCAAAAGTGAAGATTACAGTTTCACATGTCGTAAAGAGATAAAAGCAAAGCAGAGTTTCTCCAGATTGCCAAAGGAAAAAAATGACCCAATTTTGGCGTCATGTTTTTGAGCTGGAGAGATAATTCCCATAATTCCCTCCTGTTGTAACAGTGAGACAGTTTTTTGTAATTTCTTTGCGACTGTTTTGCCCATCTAAACCTCGTTATTATGTTTTATGAACTCACATGAGACAAACTTCTATTGAACCAATTACTAATAACTTCTAATCAGCCACTCAATCAGATCATTGTACGATTCTTTCATTTTTCCATTGAAGTCAGAACATTTTTTGTGCTATAATCGTCTAAGTATTCTTATCCAATTGACCCTTGTTTTATAATAGTGCTAAAAGATAAAGACATGTTTATTTGTCAAATGAGGGATATTATATTCCATATTCTATAATTGCGCTCTTTACTCTCAGTGTAAAATAATATGTTTGGAATCTTCCCCTAATGAGAGGATAGATGGTTTTGTGACACTTAAAACACACAGTTTATTTCAAAAAACTCAAATACACCCACTCAAGTTTGCATTATTGTTGCATTCAGGTCTTAAATCCGAACAGACTTCCTTTTCTTCAGGCAGGGGTTATGCTGCTGTCCCATTTTCTGCTCAGTGAGACATTTGTGTTCTTTTGATGACATTTTAGTAGCTTTAACATTCAGACCCAGAATGTATCACTAATGCAAAAGGTATTAACATGGATCATTTCAATGCTTTGTCAGTGCAAGAAGGGACTTATGCGCAGTTAAGCCCATTCTTCCCCAGATGTAAACTCAGGGCTTGAACTTCATTCGGTACTCTTGGTTCAAATTTAATTTTTGTGATTGCATAACGTTTTTGATAATACACTTTGTTTTAAGTTAAATAATAGCTTTTTCTGCCAAACTCAGAAATTCTAAATAGTTTTAAATAAGGTGAACAGGTACAAAAAGTTTGGGACACAAACTGAGTTATTCCGTTTATACAGCGTCATCTGTCCATCCTCTATAGTGCACAAGATCTTATATTGCAATTTACATTTTTTGTCAAGAACTACAACATATTTAGTGCATTTCCTGACTCCCTCAATCTTCCTGGGTCCTCTTCACTGTAATTTGCAGAGCTGTGTAGTAACAGTGTTCATGTCCTGGATATACAGCATGTGTTTTATGTAAATGGCGACACAGAAGAACAACAATAAAGGGATCTGCTCTTTTAAATCCTGCAGTATAATATCCCCAGTGTTTAAAGACTCTTTACCATTACACAAGTTGACATCAGTTTCTGGAGATTCACTCTGACCTTAAACATATCTACGACAGGCTTAACACTAACCTTTAGCCAAACCTTAACCTAAACCTACCCTCAGTCTACATGTAATCTATACACCTGAACATTCAATCATTCTTTTGTAAAAATATTTAGGTCCACACGTCATTAGTATTACTTACAGCACCCTCACACACACTATGAAGTCTTCACTTTACTGAGTGGTGTAACAAGACAGGCTGGAGACAGACCTTATACACGGAAAGCAAACATATGTGTGTGTGTGTTGTGTGTGTGTGCGTGTGTGCGTGTGTGTGTCACCCATACAAATTTGTCTCAGTGTGACAAGTGGGAGACAGGCCTGACACAACCTCTGTCAAAACAAACCCTGAGACATTGTGTGGGACTGTATGGTTGTGTGTTGTGTGTACATGTGTCATGGTCCTTTACCCTTTGGAGCACCACACGTCTACATGTATGTGTAGAGAGATGAGGAGAAGTTATCAAAGTCAAATCTAGCCAAACTTTTACAAAAAAAAATACACATTAGTAGTTTACTGGCAGTTAAGGCTGCAGGTTAAAAAATTCAGGGCACATATTTGTGTTCGGTTTTCACACATACACACAAACACCGAGGATATAAAGATCAAAAATAATGTTCTGTGTTTACCCCTAAAAGTTTTGAGTCCAGCAGGTACGCACCGAAAAACAATCTTCTTCTTGTGTCACTTTTACCAATATTACTGAAGAAAAATAAATGTATTGAGAACAAAAATGTAAGATAAACACATTTCAATTTATTTTGAAATGAAAATATAAACGGGTCATTTACCCGAGGCAGTCTGGTTCCACCATGGGCTATATTTGGTGTCCTTTGATTTTCAATGTTCGCCCTAATCTGTTTTGACTGGTCCAGTTCCTTTCTTCCCCACGTGTATTTTTGCTTAGCTGTGGAGTTTTAAAGAAACACTTCAGTATAACCTGCTTTCTAAGCCCTTGTTCTCAGCAGTAATTAAAAGTGACTCTAATAACAGTGGTCCTCAAATCACATCAAGACCTTCTCAGGCAATATACCCAAAAGGGTAGAGGGAGATCTTTCGTCCCAATTTTTGTAAAAATATCCCAAAAAGTAGTTTTGCTGAGTTATTGCTGTTTAAATTGCATTAGGAAGAAAACAACATGATTTAAGGTGTCATTTTCTACTGCAGTAAACACATCCCAAAAATGTCAAAAGATGTCAAATGGAAATTTGAAGGTGATTAATGGAGAGATAGTACAAACTAGTTATTAAATGAGAAAGATATTTGAATTGAATACATATCACTGGATTAATTGTTTTTGAATTTTAACACACTAACTAACAATGCAATTCATCTTCCTCGATTGTCAAGCCTAACCTTCTTTGTTTTTGTTTTAGTTTCAACATGGAGCCAAGTTACGACTTCCTGCACATCTACGAGGGTGAAGACTCTAATGGGCCGTTACTATCAAGTCTCCAAGGCAACCAGGCCCCAGAGCGAATAGAGAGCAGCAGTAACAGTCTCTTCCTGGCATTCAGATCTGATGCCTCGCTGGGCATGTCTGGGTTCGCCATTGAATTCAGAGGTAATTAAACCCGAAAAACTCAGCTTAATATAACGTCTTAATACATTTCCAGCAGGTCTCATTTAAATTACTGGAATTCTTCGTATATAATGAACAAACTGCTCAAAACACTATAATATACAGACTCTCGTTTAGTTATAATAGTATAAGCATAGAGAGCAGTAGCTGTATAAATGATAGTAATGTTAGTATTATAAAATATGTAATAGTGGTACTGTAGGTATAGTATACAGTATTAGTTGAAACTGTACTGGCAGTGCAACATTGTAGTAGTATTAGATAGTTAGAGTAGAGGAAGTGTGAAGTAATAGCAATATTTATCTCAAAATTCATTTTGAAGTATCGTTAAGGGAATTATGATGATTACTCTTTTGAACAAATAAGTGCTGTACAACCATGGACTGTATATAAAGATGGACGACATGACTGCTTCCCAAAGGTGAAGCCAAAGCATTTTGATCCCCCCCCTGGTGGCTGGCTGAGGTATATGTTTTGAATCCCACCTCATCCATGTTAGCAGCTGAGACATTGACAAAATAACAAATCTGGCTACATGTATCACAAGCAAATTTTTTTCAAAGATGGTTTCAGTCATGTTAATTAGTTTTTATCGCACTGACGTACGTTCACATGCTTGTTTTTCCCTTAGTGTGATATTAATAAGTAATTCGATGCTATATATATTAGGTTACATGTTTTGATTGACAGTTGAGACTGTATCACAATTGGGCAGGGCCGTGTCTTGATGGAACCTCACTACCATGGCAACGTCACCCTATCGCTACTTTGCAGACTCTGCCTCCAAATGTGCAAACAAGCAGCGTTAGTATCAACTTTATTTTAGCTTAACTTCTGCATAGTTGGTGGAAGTGGAGACACGTCTTCTTTATGTGGAGTCTGCTTGTATTAAATTTCTACCGAGGTTTTAATCTACTGGTACATATTTAAGTTTCCCTCTTTTATAATGTGTGGGCCAGATTTACTAATGCTTTTGAGCCAGTATTTTTTTATGATGCAGATGGTAAACAATCTGGCCCAGACAGATCATCTTAGCAAGTGTTTACAAGGTGTGTCTCTCTCCTCATTGCATTTGCATTTAAGGGAGAATCACAGAAATAATAGGAAGAGACATGTTGACAGAGGCTGATTATGTATTCCGCTGGATCTGCTCAGGTTGTGCAATTTCCGCAGTAGCTCAAAACGGATTTACGAGAGCGACAAGGATCGTTATGGTGGGGGAGAGAAACATAAACACGCATCTAACTGAAAATCAATCAGAAACAAAGACGAAGCAATTAGGCTATTGTTAATGAGCACAATATCTGATTACTGTTACACCAATTAATAGTGGACGGGTAATTTTAGTTTGTGCTTATAAAACTTGACCATCAGTGAACTGTAAAATCACTACGGGCTGCAAGTGAGCTTTTCTTTTAATTAAATGTTAAATGGTGATGCATTTAAAGGGAGAGTTTTTAACTCAGTGTTGGATTTAACTAAAGATATCACTTCAATTAAATGTTCTTTTCCAATGAATGCTTTGTTTCCTCTTTATGAATCAATATACTGGCTACATGCTTAGGATTATATTATAGTTATATGAGCAATATTTGAGTAACAGCCAGAGTAAATGTTTTGCAATCAGGATAACGGCATCATTATTGTTTTACTAATTGCAAAGGTGTAATTTATCTTGGAGGCAGAATAATGTTCAGTCCAAAAGCTGGCTGTGTAATGAGCTGCTATCTTTCTAAGTGTATCTGGCCATGTGTTAAATAAGTACTGACAATGGCTGCTGTGTGCACAAAAGCAAAACACAAAATCTTTGTCACTATGCTCTGTGTTTACAGTGTTTTGATTAAAATGTGGATCCCGGAGAGTCTCTAACCTCCAGACTGGATAATATCGAAACTCTATTAACTTGAGAACGTGATACTTACTGTACATCAGAAGTCTTTCTACGTTGAAAGGGTTCATCCTGACATAGGAGACGTTGCTTGACTCAATGTGGAGCTGATGATTACTTGTTTGAGTAACCAGAGGCTAGATTTACTCTGTCAAGTTATATCAACCAATTTTTCTCCTGTTTCTCTCCGTCCATTTATCTCTAATTAAAAAAAGATTATCTGCCTCTCTGTTGTCTGTCTCCTCGCGCTACCTTACACCTCTGTACTTTTGTCATTAATTCATTACCTTTCATCTGCCATCTCTCTAATTAAAAATCCAACCTTAATCATCTCCCTGTTTTGCTTCCATCTCGCCATCCACCTCACTCTCTCTCCCTGTCTATCAGTTTCCCTCCGTCAAGCCCGATATCTCTTTCTTATTATAGTATCACAGAAAAGCAAACATGCTCGGCAATCAGCCCTAACACAACACTGTTTGTACAATATAGCATAAATTCAGTTGACAAATAGTGGTCTTGCTTTTTTCCTGCACCACATGGGAGGCTGTAGTTTATTGTATGGCATTGAAATTTGTTGTAATTTATTTAACAGGTGAATAAATAATGAAAAATAAAAGCAGTTAATTTTTAATGAGTTGGACTTTGTGGCTTTCTAGTAACACAAAACCTCTTCATTCTCCAACAGAAAAACCAAGAGAAGCCTGTTTTGACCCTGGCAACATTATGAACGGCAGTCGGACAGGTTATGACTACAAACTGGGATCTCAGGTGTCCTACAACTGTCACCATGGTTACACGACCGTGGGCGGGGACACCATCACTTGTGTCATGGGGAATGATGGGAAGCCAGTGTGGGACAGAGCTCTGCCATCATGTAAAGGTAGGAGAGATGCATCAAGAGCAAACACAATCACCAACGGTTGGCCAATATTACACTTAACTACATTATTATGATTAAGACCTTAACAATACCACCTGCTTGCTTGTTAAAAGTAGGACAACCATAGTGTTTCAAAACTAAATATCTAAGCACAACAAGGAAACTTAACAATCATTGGGGGAAATGACACAAACAATTGTTAGAAAATATTTTTTATATTTATAAGCCACACACAACATGTATGGCTGCAAAGTGATTTGCCAAAACCTTGTTTAAATGGTGCGAGAAAATACTGTGTGTGTTAGTGTATCTGTCGGGTATGTCTGTGTGTGTGTTTGTGTGTGTGTGTGTGTGTGTATTTGAGTGTGGCTAGACTGTCTATTTCTTTTGATTGACAGCTCAGAGAGCTAAAGAGGTGGAACCTGCCAAACTGCCACTCAGGGCATATGTG